>NC_029773.3:90087756-90189994 GCF_000817695.3 Arachis duranensis | reverse complement strand
TATATGATAAAGTTTTATATTATTTTAGAACATTTGATTTTATTCGAATATATACTTTTGAAGCATTGAAATATTGTTGGTATTCACTTACTTTAAAATTGTGATTGAAATTGGGAAATATGTTTGAAATTTCTTATGATTAGAAAAGCATGATTAGAAAAGATTTCTGATGAGGAAGTATTATTTGATTTGATTTGATTTGATGCTATATATATTTGAAAAATCAAACATTTGTTGTATTTGAAATTATATGTTTTGAATTGATTTGACAACCGTAGTTATAACTTAGATGTATTTAATTCAGACTCCAAAGGGTGTTGCTAGCCTTACATGTAGGTCATACGTTACATCTGTTATTCTGTTAGGACACATAAGAGGAAAGGGCTACCTATAGAGGTGGAGCCGCCTAAACGTGGACTTTTGATTTGATTTCTGCATGAAAACTTCCTTATTGATTTACTTATTCATATAAATTATTATTTTCTAACTAAAATCATTTTATAATAATGTTTATATGGTCTCATGTGAATTATAGATATACTGTCTAGCCACTGAGTTACAAAACTCACTCTGTTTTTTTAAAAAATATTTTTCAGGAATAAATATTTGATTATGTGAGCATTTCTATTCAAGAGTAATGATCTGCAATGTGTATCTATTTTTTGTTGAATTTTTAGACGTCATTTGCTCCATATGTCACAGGTAGGATCCATCTATATTTATTTATTTTATTTTTGTTTAAAATATGTAATTATTCATTCTAGAAAGTGTAAATTTATCAAAAATATTTGTAACCTTCTTGATTATCTTATATTCGAATTTGTTAGGCTTGCTAGGGGACTGTTTCCCTAAACGCCAGTCATGGCTCATTTTCGGCTATGACATATTTCTGACAAAAGTTTTGGTTGTGTAGCATTGTTGTAGTGCAAAAGTTAAATAGAAAAAATTTAAATAGATGGCAACAAAGTTGAAAATCAAATCATATGCTCTGGGTGCAAATTTAATTCCATCCCCTTGCTGCATAGCTGCAACACTTAACACAGGAGCCAAAATGATTACAAGGTGTTGCACATAATCACACATTCCATGCCCTTGGCTATTAATCATTTCTTAAAAATATTAGTGGCATGCTTTCTCACAAGGACAATCTCCATGCATGTATAATGTATAGGTGCCACACTTGATACCTTCAGCTATGAAATCTTTGTTGATACTTGAGACACAATATATACTTCTTGTGTTTCCTAATTTTCTATTTCATTTTTTTTATTATTTCAGGAATGAATCAAACATAAAGGGGTATTTTGCATGGCCTAGGTTTATTTGATTTATTGGATGATTATAAAGTAAGCTATGGCCAATTATAAAGATATCCAAAACTCTCAGCAAAATGGTATAATTAGTTCATGAGAGGTAGAATCATGGAAGGACCTTTTTCTAGCATTAAACATTAGGCAACATTGAGCACAGAAGATGACGGAGAGGTATTTTGAAAGCTTCAAATTCTCTAGTTTTTTAGTTTAATTTTAATACATTAACAGTGTAAATCGTTCAATTATATCCGTTCTTTTAGATGATCATTCACGCGATCAATGTAAAAGGTAGTTTATATTTGGTGATATGGCGCTACGTACTTAGATTCATGTGTAAAAATCACTTTATACTGACGGTGCATCAAAATTAAATTATTAGTTTTTTAGTTTAATTTTAATGTCACAGATTCACAATACATGACAACAACTATTATTCATAATCTTTTAGTTTTATTTTATTTTATTTTTCAGTAGGGCTAGAATATATGTGTGAAAGATGATCAAAGAGGCTGAGGGAGAAAATGATGATCCACAAATTGAGTGCAGATATTATCCAGATTCCACTTGCATGGAAGGAAATAAATCTGTAACTACTGAGCATCCCTTTCTCTTTCTCAACTGAAAAAGAATTTTGTGAATAACATACAAATTGTGCGTTCAGATTTGTTGATAAAACTGGTAATTTTGACAGCTTAGCTGAGTCCATTACTGAGATACTTTATGCTGTTAGAATCATGCTTTTTTTTTTACTTGTTTTAATACCAAATAGATTACTTTTCTGTATGACTAAGTGGCTTTGATTGATTCAATACCCTGTCACACTATGGGGTTTATGGCAACAATTGAATAAATTCAAGTTCCGTTTTGGCAACTCTCTTATATACATTTCTGAAATGGTATATCTCTTTCTCTATGGCTTATTTTGATAATCCTGTATTTTCCAATGAGTAATCCCAATGAATATGTGATATGCCACATCATCCTAATAAAAAAGTTTTGCTAAAACTTCTAGCTATGTAGCATATTTCCTTTACAATAAGTTAGCATCTTAAGTTGCATGATGGACCAAGGGAATTTAATGGTTAAATTCAGTAGAAATTATTGCTATAAAGTTTTGCTCAAATTTATATATTATTGAATAATTTCAGTCCATATGATATACTAAATTTATCTCAAAATGCACACATTTTATAGTGCTATATAGTTACTGTCTTACTGATAAAGATTTGGTTTGCATTATTGTGTGGTTTGGTCAAACACCAAGCAATGCATCATTACAGCTTAAAAAACTGTCATATACTAGTACTTTTTTGAGATTGTTTTTTAAATTTGCTTGTAGAAAATTGTGTGAACGTTCTGATAAGTTTACTAGTCTTGGTGAGTGGGTGACCTTGTGCCATCTCTTTTGAATACGTGGGCTTGTTATGGTAAAAATAGTTTATATATAATAATTTTTTTTAATAGCAAAATCAGATTGGACCATTATTGAAGACTGCATGAAAATGTTGTTGAGGTTGTTGGGATACATGTCTTCAATTTATGTGTTTGGCTTTTAGAATCACCTACTGAGGGAAAAAAAGAAGCTTTTAAAAATCATATTTCCCTCTTAATGAAGCGTAGAAGCCAGAAATAGATAAAGGCTGAATACATGGTTTTCTGGTTTGTTTTCTCATTGATTTAGTATGACATCACATGAATTTTCTTTTCTTTACGCATCATATTCGATCTAGTGAACATGGAGCCTTGAACCTATAAGAAAACAAAGCTCATGACGATGATGTAGATTGTAAACAGCAAGAAGGAAGAGGAATGGACATAGTTAGTGACTCAATTTGCGCTATGTAATGTGACCTGTCATATAGATATCTTCCTTTCTTTTACTTGGGCACTATCAGAGTGTGGCAACAAATTCAAGTATATAGGCATCTTCATTATCCCATGCTGTAATTTAATTTATAATCAAAAGCATCATATTTGATATTTCTATAGTCTAATACTAAATCATCATAGGATCGAGTGAATTTGGTTAAATGGGTAAAGCAACAAATATTTGTGTAAATACCAACCTTGTTATTCTTTGTATATAATCAAGGACCATTCACCTTGGTTTTTTCATAGTTGGTGGAAGATGGTCCCCATGATCTGTTAAGCATCATACTTATCAGTTCACTACATTTGGATTAAAAGATAAAAATTATTAACTATAATATAAACAAACAAAAATGAAAGATAAAAATACAAGTGGTTTCACACCTCATCTAATTTGGTAATAAAAACAGAAGGGTGAATAATTTTTTATTGGTATAGAGAAGCTTGAATGGTAGGTGGGTTAGTAAATAAATACAAGTGGATATTGTTAAACATTTTCCACCTAATGATTCATTGTAGAGATCATTTAAAAAATGGAATGATGAAGACCAAAGAAAACGAAAGCATTTCACAGCTTCGGAGAAAGACAATAAGAAGCTTCACATGAAATTTGTCATGAAGACAAAAGGGATAAAGCAAATGAAGTCAACATATATTATTATTGGTCAATTATAATAATCTCAGCCTGCAACACATTACAGTAATACTTCACTTAACTGCTACCGCTTCCAAACTCTGTCTTTGTGAGAGAATTCTGTGTTTGGAGTGCAAATAGAAACCGCTTCCCTTTCCTTACCTTTCTTACTTTCTTGCTGTTGTGAACATGGCTGCTGAACTTGTTGGAGGAGCTTTTCTCTCTTCATTTCTCAATGTTCTTTTTGACAGGCTGTCTGATCCTGAGATCATCAACATGATGCGAGGAAAGAAGGTTGACCAGAAGCTGCTTCAAAGGCTGGAGAACATTCTGAATGTGGTTGAAGCTGTGCTGAATGATGCTGAGAAGAAACAGATCACTGACCCTGCTGTCAAGAGGTGGCTCGAAGATCTCCAAGATGCTGTCTATGATGCTGATGACTTGTTGGATGAAGTCGCTACCAAAGCTGCCACTCAGAAGGATCCACCAGGTAACTTCCTGTCTCGCTTTCTCAGTTTGCAAGATAGGGAGATGGTTACTAGGATTGAAGAAATCATTGCTAGACTAGAAGATATTGCAAAACACAAAGATATCCTTCGTCTAGAAAAGATTGCAGTCAAGAACATGTCAGGGAGAATTGAATCAACATCTCTTGTTCAAAAGTCTGATTTATTTGTTGGTAGGGACCAAGACAGGGAGGATATAGTCAAATTGTTGTTAGATGATACTAATGATGGTGAACTATCTGTCATCCCCATCTGGGGTATGGGTGGGATCGGAAAAACTACTTTGGCTAAGTTGGTTTTTAATGACGATAGAGTGCAGCGAAAATTTAATATCAATGCATGGGTTTGTGTTGGGGAAGAATTTGATGTTCTTAAAGTGACAAAGACTGTAATAGAGGAAATAACTTCTAGTCCCTGTGATATGAATAGCTTAAACTCAGCTCAACAACATTTAAGGAGTAAGCTAACAGGGATGAAATTCTTGGTTGTTTTGGATGACTTGTGGAGTAACAATTACACAGCTTGGGCAAATTTTTTGATTCCTTTTAGATGTGGAAGTGAGGGGAGTAAGATCCTTGTGACAACTCGTAGCGAAAAGATTGCAAACATGGTGAAAGGTTTTCATTATCAAGCCTACAATTTGAGTGCGTTGAATGATGAAGATTGTTGGGTAGTGTTTGCAAATCATGCATTTCTTTCTGGAGAGCGTCTAGCTTTTGAAAAAGTTGCCAGAGAAATTGTTAAAAAGTGCAAGGGATTACCTCTAGCTGCTCAAGCACTTGGGAGCTTATTAAGGTCCAAAGATAATGAAAAGGATTGGAATAATGTTTTGAACAGTGAAATTTGGGAATTTTCTGAAGAGGAAATTGAAATTATTCCTGCGCTGAGGATTAGTTATTACCACCTTCCTTCGCACTTAAAACGTTGTTTTGTTTATTGTTCTTTGTATCCCAAAGACTATGAATTTGATAGAGATGAATTGGTGTTATTGTGGATGGCCGAGGGTCTTTTGCAACGGCCGAGGGGGAGAAGCACTTTAGAAGAAGTTGGCTATGAATATTTTAGTGATTTAGCATCAAGATCATTTTTTCAACCTTCTAATAATGCTTATAATACTGCATTTGTAATGCACGATCTCATGCATGATTTAGCAACGTTCTATGGTGGAAAGTTCTTTTCTAGAACCTTTGAAGTCAAGAATGCAGCAAAGCATGATGTCAAAACTCGCCACTTGTCATGTGCTCGCAAGAATGATGATGATTCGTTTATGAAGATCATGGAAGCATGCAAAAGGTTAAAACATGTGAGGACATTGTTGCAACTCAATTTTCGTAAGGATGGTGGAATCCCAGAGGGAGATAGTGTAGCCGTTCCTTCTGACTTACTAGAACAATTGAAGTGCTTACGAGTTTTGTCATTTAAATTTTTTCCAGATGATGAAAACTTGTTGCATCATTCGATTGGGGAATTGATCCATTTGCGTTATTTGGATCTTTCAGACACATCCATCGTGACTTTGCCTGAGTCGTTAAGTTGCTTGTACAATTTACAAACCTTGAAGTTGACATACTGTAAAAAGCTTAAAAAGCTTCCTAGCAAGATGCAAAATCTTGTGAATTTGCGTCATCTTGATGTTTCTGAAACTGGTTTGGAAGAGATGCCAAAAAAGATGAGCGAATTAAAAGATTTGCAATTTTTAAGTTCTTACATCGTGGGCAAGCATGAAGAGAATGGAGTTGGGGAATTGGGAGAACTAGCACATCTTCATGGGTCATTGTGGATTGAGAAATTGGAGAATGTTAAGAATAGTGGTGAAGCATCGAATGCAAGGATGGATGAAAAAATACACCTGAATACTTTATATTTGTGGTGGTCAACGTTTGAAGAAAGTGAGGTTTGTGATTCCCAAAGTGAAAAAGATGTACTTGACAAATTACGTCCTCACAAAGACTTGAAGAAGCTATCCATCAGTTATTACAGAGGTACGATGTTTCCGGATTGGGTAGGGCAGTCTTCGTACCACAACATGACTTGGTTGGAGCTGAGGGGATGCAGGAATTGTTGGGTGCTTCCTTCACTTGGACAGTTACCCTCTCTGAAGAGGCTGCTCATTTCAGGGCTCGACAAGCTGAAGAAGATTGGTGGGTCATTCTATAAGGGTGATGGAACTCATCAGCATCAGGAGACACCCTTCCGATCCCTTAAATTTTTCATTATTCAAAGAATGCCTTGGTGGGAGGAATGGGAGTCATATGAATGTGATGATGATAAGGATGCACCATTTCCTCAACTTGACGAACTTCATATATTGCAGTGTCCTAAGTTAAGAGGAGATTTGCCCACTTTCCTTCCGTCTTTGAAATCACTATTCATTTATGAATGCAAGGAGCTTGGTTGTTATCTGCCAAGAGCTCCCATCCTACGCAAATTAATAATAAGGGACAAACAGGAAGCAAGAATGCGGGAGCTACCACTTTCCATGTTGGAGACACTAGTAATTAATGGAGAGCAGCTTGTGGATTCTCTGTTTGAGGCCATGACCCACACCCAACCAACCTCTCTCATAGAGCTAGACATCTCAGAGTGCTCATCAGCCATATCATTTCCAGAGGATTCTTTGCCCCCTTCATTGGAATATCTAGGCATCTTCAATTGCAAGAATGTAGAATTCCCAATGCACCACCAACAACATCACTCGCTACAGAGATTAGAATTTGTCAACAGCTGTGATTCGCTTACATCCTTCGCATTGCCAGCGTTCCCAAATCTCAAGTATCTCAGAATCGCAAGACGTGAAAAGTTGACATCGCTGGAGGTGTCACAGTCCCTCCGAGAATTATCAATTTCAGACTGCCCTAAGCTGGAGAACATAATAAGGCTGCCTGCCTGTTTATGGGAACTCAAAATCAGAGAATGTGGGTTGTTGGGTGAAGGCATAGAGAGGAAGGACCCCCACATTTGGCCATCCATTTCCCACATCCCCGTAATATTTGTTGATGAGAAACTGATTCAATATCACCCAACATCTTAAAACAGGTAACTCTTTTGCTCTCTCTCTATATCCCAAACCCACTTCATCTTCTCCAACATAATCTTACTTCTATTTCCAAATTTCTATACCTCTTTCAAATTCTGTGTCTCCTACTCTTTTCACACTGTTAATCACCACTCTAGTCAATGCCTACTTTTGGGAACTTATAGTATGGGTATACAATGTCAATTTTGGTCTTTTTTCCCCCCTAATTTCTTCTTCTTTGTTCTTCATGTATAAGGACATTTAACTATTCTTCTGGGACTTATCAATTTAATGCAGTTTGGTTGTGCACCTCCATTCTTGTAAGGATGCTTCTCTGTCTCTAACATCTCTCTATTGAAGCTTGTTTTGTTAATTCAAGGATCATACCTTGAAAATGATGAAATCTTTCCCTTCCATTTTTTACCTTTTCTATTAATAGTTTTTCTTCTTTCTTTCTTATTTCGATCAGCTACTTTTGCACCATGCCTTGTCTTGCACCCAAATGTAAGGCCTTTCGTTACCTTTCTTGGTGTTGCTCCTGCTTGCTTGCCTGTGCCCTTTGTTGGATTTGGTATAAGTTTATTATCTTATTATTAATTCTGTTGAATTAAGAAACTAATAAACTTTGTGATGGCTAACATTTATGGTTGAGTTAATGTGCGCTAAGCAAAAATTGTATGAGTTATTATAATGTGTTTGTTTCGGTGCAGCAACAAACAAATTGAAGCGAAGTTGGAGTAAGCTCAATTTGGAGAGCAGGGGAACCTGGTCAAGAATGATTTCATGAGGTGTGGTCTCTGCATCAATAAGAAAGCTGAATTCATGGAAAACACCATCCTCATAGAAAATCAAAAGAAGAAGTAGATGATGTAGAACAGAATTTCGCTAAGACCGATAGATCAATCAAAATGCAACAAGAGCACCTTCAATGATAAGGATACAGTTGGAGCAGCCTGTCAAAAATAGGCATAAAGTGTACATACTTTGCAATGTTCAAAGAAAAAAGGAAGGAAAAACTTAATTATATATTTTGACTGACATTGTCCAATTATCTTTTTCTCTTTAAGAGTTTTCATGTCTTCATCATTTCATTCTATTTTAGGATAGCTGATATGAATTATTCTATTTATAAGAAAGAGAGAGCTTAAAAAGTGAGTATCAATTTCTGTCATGAGAAAGGCAAGAGAGCTAGGATGTGAGAATATGTAGAAAAAGCTATAAGTGGTGTTTGAGAAATTTGTTTTTGTATTTGGCTTGAATTGATATTTGTAACTTGAATTTGTTTATAGTGGAAAATTCTACCATTTTTTGTGGTGAAGATTGGATGTAGATCTCACTTTTGGGATTGAACTAGGATATATCTCGATCTTTTCTATTATAGCTTTCATCCAAAATATCATTAAAATTGTCATCCAAGATATCATTAAAATTGTCATTTGCATATCTTTCTGCAAATCTTGTGAGATTGTAAACACTAGCAGGTTTTTTTTCCTTAACAAATCAAGATGCATTCAGAATGTCATTATGTTACAAATATGAAGTGCTTAGAGCAAAGATTGTAGTAGCAGCTACTTTTGTATGTTAGCAATAAGTAAGGATTAGACTGAGCTAGGTAATTCTGTTACAGCCATTATAGGTTAGTTGTTATAGCATTCTTCTTCTATTTTGTGTGTAACAGCATAGTACTACAGGTTGATATATAAGCATTAGCGTATTAATTTATTGACATAGAATTGTAATTGTAATTCATTCTCATTTAGTAAATATACAAATTAGTTTTCTCATTTACTACTTTCAATCCCTTCAACTCTGCTTTCTTTCTCCATTTTCTGATTTTTTTTCTTACTTTTATTCTCCTAAACTATAATTTTAACACCTCACTCTGACAATAGTTTTGGTTGTGTAGCATTGTTGTAGTGCGAAATTTAACTAGTAAAAGTTACAATAGATGGCAACAAAGTTGAAAATCAAATCATATGCTTTGGGTGGAAAGTTCATTCCATTCCCTTGCTGCATAGTTTCAACACTTCACACAGGAGCCAAAAGATTAAAAGGTGTCACACATAATCACACATTCCATGCCCTTGGCTATTAATCATTTCTTGAAAATATTAGTGGCATGCTTTCTCACAATGGCAACCTCCATGCAGTATAGGTGCCACACTTTATAACTTCAGCTATAAAATTCTTGTTGATACTTGAGACACAATATGTATTTCTTGTGTTTCTTAATTTTCTATTTATTTATTTATTTTTTATTATTTCAGGAATGGATCAAACATAAAGGGTTATTTTGTATGGCCGTTATTACATTTATTTGATTTATTGGATGACTACAAAGTAAGCTATGGCCAATTATAAAGATATCCAAAACTCTCAGCAAAATGGTACAATTGGTTCTTGAGAAGTAGAATCATGGAAGGACCTTTTCCTAGCATTGAATATTAGGCAACATTGAGCACAGCTTATATTTTGAGAGCTTCAAATTCTCATTTAGTTTTTAATGTCATAGATTCACAATACCTGACAATCCGTATTATTCATAATCTTTTAATTTTATTTTGTTTTATTTTTCAGCAGGGCTAGAATATATGGGTGGAAAGATCATGATATGATCAAAGAGGCTGAGGGAAAAAATGATGATTGACAAATCGAGTGCAGATATTATCCAGATTCCACATGGATGGAAGGAAATAGATGTGTAACCACAGAGAAGCCCTTTCTCTTTCTCAACTGAAAAAGAATTTTGTGAATAACCTACAAATTGTGCATTCAGATTTGTTGATAAAACTGATCATTTTGATAGCTTAGCTGAGTCCACTACTGAGATACTTTATGCTGTTTGATTTAGAATCATGTTTTTTTTTTTTGTTACCAAATAGATTACTTTTCTGTATGAGTAAGTGGCTTTGATTGATTCAATACTCTGTTACACCATGGGGTTTATAGCAATAATTGAATAAATTCAATTTCCTTTTTGGCAACTCTTCTATATACATTTTTAAAATGGTATATCTCTTTCTCTATGGCTTATTCTGATAATCCTGTATTTTCCAATGAGTAATCCCAATGAATATGTGATATGTCACATCATCCTAATAAAAAAGTTTTGATAAAACTTCTAGCTATGTAGCATATTTCCTTTCCAATAAGAGAGCATCTTAAGTTGCATGATGGACCAACATAATTTTATGGTTAAATTTAGTAGAAATTATTGCAATAAAGTTATGCTCAAATTTATATATTTTTGAATAATTTCAGTCCATATGATATACTAAATTTATCTCAAAATGCATACATTTTATAGTGCTATGTAGTTACTGTCTTACTGATAAAGATTTGGTTTGCATTAATGTGTGGTTTGGTCAAACACCAAGCAATGCATCATTACAGCTTAAAAAACTGTCATATACTAGTACTTTTTTGAGATTTTTTTTAAATTTGCTTGTAGAAAATTGTGTGAACGTTCTGATAAGTTTACTAGTCTTGGTGAGTGGTTGACCTTGTGCCATCTCTTTTGAATACGTGGGCTTGTTATGGTAAAAATAGTTTATATATAATAATTTTTTTAATAGCAAAATCAGATTGGACCATTATTGAAGACTGCATGAAAATGTTGTTGAGGTTGTTGGGACACATGTCTTCAATTTATGTGTTTATCTTTTAGAATCACCTACTGAGGGGAAAAAAGAAGCTTTTAGAAATCATATTTCCCTCTTAATGAAGCGTAGAAGCCAGAAATAGATAAAGGCTGAATACATGGTTTTCTGGTTTATTTTCTCATTGATTTAATATGACATCACATGAATTTTCTTTTCTTTACGCATCATATTTGATCTAGTGCATGGAGCCTTGAACCTATAAGGAAACAAAGCTCATGACGATGATGTAGATTGTAAACAGCAAGAAGGGAAGAGGAATGAACATAGTTAGTGACTCAATTTGCGCTATGTAATGTGACCTGTCTTATAGATATCTTCCTTTCTTTTACTTGGGCACTATCAGAGTGTGGCAACAAATTCAAGTATATAGGCATCTTCATTATCCCATGCTGTAATTTAATTTATAATCAAAAGTGTTATATTTGATATTTCTATAGTCTAATACTAAATCAACAAATATTTGTGTAAATACCAACCTTTTTATTCTTTGTATATAATCAAGGACCATTCACCTTGTTTTTCTCATAGTTGGTGGAAGATGGTCCCCATAATCTGTTAAGCATCATACTTATCAGTTCACTACATTTGGATTAAAAGATAAAAATTATTAACTGTAATATAAACAAACAAAAATGAAAGATAAAAACTAAAAAGGAGTTTTATGTTGAAATTATTTATTTTAAAGGTAGCAGATGCATGCAATGTGATAAAACCCTACAACTTGTCTGCTAACAAAATACAAGTGGATTCACACCTCATCTTGTATGGTAATAAAAACAGAAGGGTGAATAATTTTTTATTGGTATAGAGAAGCTTGAATGGTAGGTGGGTTAGTAAATAAATACAAGTGGATATTGTTAAACATTTTCCACCTAATGATTCGTTGTAGAGATCATTTAAAAAATGGAATGATGAAGACCAAAGAAACGAAAAGCATCTCACAGCTTTGGAGAAAGACAATAGAAGCTTCACATGGACTTTGTCATGAAGACCAAAGGGATAAAACAAATGAAGTCAACATACATTATTATTGGTTAATTATAATAATCTCCACATGCACCACATTACAATAATACTTCTCTGGCCTGCTACCACTTCCATACTGTGTTTGTGAGAGAATTCTGAGTTTGGAGTGCAAACAGAAACCACTTCCCTTTCTTACTTTCTTGATCTTGTGAGCATGGCTGCATCACTTGTTGGAGGAGCTTTCCTCTCTTCTTTTCTCAGTGTTCTTTTCGACAGGCTGTCTGATCCAGAGATCATCAACATGATGCGAGGAAAGAAGGTTGACCAAAAGCTGCTTCAAAGGCTGAAGACCATTCTGAATGTGGTTGAAGCTGTGCTGAATGATGCTGAGAAGAAACAGATCACTGACCCTGCTGTCAAGAGGTGGCTCGAAGATCTCCAAGATGCTGTCTATGATGCTGATGACTTGTTGGATGAAGTCGCCACCAAAGCTGCCACTCAGAAGGATCCACCAGGTAACTTTCTGTCTCGCTTTCTCAATTTGCAAGATAGGGAGATGGTTACTAGGATTGAAGAAATCATTGCTAGACTAGAAGATATTGCAAAACACAAAGATATCCTTCGTCTAGAAAAGATTGCAGCCAAGAACATGTCTGGGAGGATTCCATCAACCTCACTGGTTAAAAAATCTGATATATTTGTTGGAAGGGACAAAGAAAGGGATGCCATAGTGAATTTGCTTTTAGATGATGCTTACAATGGTGAACTGTCCGTGATTCCCATCGTGGGCATGGGTGGGATAGGAAAAACTACTTTGGCTAAATTGGTTTATAATGATGACACCGTGCAACAAAAGTTTCATGTCAAGGCATGGGTTTGTGTTGGTGAGGAGGAATTTGATGTTCTGAAGGTCACAAAGGCGGTGATAGAGAAAACTTGCAGTGCTTGTTACTCAAATGATTTAGATACAGCTCAAAATCATTTGAAGAATGAGCTAGCGGGGAAGAACTTCTTGGTTGTTCTGGATGATGTATGGAGCAGTAATCGTGAGCGTTGGGAAAATTTTCTAACTCCTTTTGAATGTGGAAGTCAGGTCTGCAAGATTCTTGTAACAACACGTCTTGATACAGTTGCTTCTGTGGTGAAAACTAAACATAATGAAGCTCACAATATGAGTTTGTTGGAGGAAGAACAATGCTGGTCAGTGTTTGCAAATCGAGAATGGGATCCTGCAGAATCCCGAGATCATTCAACTTTAGAAGAAATTGGTAGAAAAATTGTTAAAAAATGTAAAGGATTACCTTTGGCAGCTCAAACAGTTGGAGGGTTATTGAGAGGGAAAGATAATGAAAAGGATTGGAATGAAGTTTTGAATAGTGAATTCTGGGAACTGTCTGAGGAGGATAGTGGGATTCTTCCTGCATTGAGAATCAGTTATTACCACCTCCCATCCTATTTAAAACGCTGCTTTGTTTATTGTTGTTTGTATCCGAAGGACTTTGAATTTGATAGAGATGAATTGACATTATTGTGGATGGCAGAAGGTCTTTTACTACAACTAAAGAGTGGAAACACTTTGGAAGAAACTGGTTATGAATATTTTGATGATTTGGTTTCGAGATCATTTTTTCAACATTCTAACACTTATGTGAATTCATTTGTGATGCACGATCTCATGCATGATTTAGCAAAGTTCTATGGTGGAAAGTTCTTTTCTAGTATCCTTGAACTCAAGAATCCAGCAAAGCATGATACCAGAACTCGCCACTTGTCATGTGCTCGCCGCAAGAATGACGATGATGATTTGCTTATGAAGATCACGGAAGCATGCGATAGGTTAAAACATGCGAGGACATTGTTGCAAATTTATAATGAATATGGTCTATTCTCAGTGGGAGATAGAGTAGCCGTTTCTTGTGACTTACTAGAACAATTAAAGTGTTTACGAGTTTTGTCATTTAATTTTTTTTCAGATGATGAAAACTTGATGCATGGTTCTATTGCCAAATTGATCCATTTGCGTTATTTGGATCTTTCATACACATCCATCGTGACTTTGCCCGAGTCTTTGAGTTGCTTGTACAATTTACAAACCTTGAAGTTGAGAAAGTGTAGAAAACTTAGAAAGCTTCCTAGCAAGATGCAAAATCTTGTGAATTTGCGTCATCTTGATGTTTTTGAAACTGGTTTGGAAGAGATGCCAAAAAAGATGAGCGAATTAAAAGATTTGCAAATTTTAAGTTGCTATATTGCGGGCAAACATGAAGAGAATGGGATTGGAGAATTGGGAGAGCTAGCACATCTTCATGGATCATTATGGATTCAGAAATTAGAGAATGTTAAGAATAGTGGTGAAGCATCGAGTGCAAGAATGGATGAAAAAATACACCTGAATGCTTTAGATTTCAGTTGGACATCATTTGAAGAAAGTGAGGTTCGTGATTCCCAAACTGAAAAAGATATACTTGAGAAATTACGTCCTCACAAAGACTTGAAGGAGCTATCCATCGGGGGTTACAGAGGTACGATGTTTCCGGATTGGGTAGGGCAGTCTTCGTACCACAACATGACTGTGTTGCAGCTGAGTGGATGCAGGAATTGTTGGATGCTTCCTTCACTTGGACAGTTACCCGCTCTAACGAGATTGCTGATTTCAGGTTGTGATAAACTGAAGATGATTGGTGGCTCATTCTATAAGGCTGATGCAACTCATCAGCATCAGGAGACACCCTTCCGATCCCTTAGATCTTTGGACTTTCGTCATATGCGTTGCTTGGAGGAATGGGAGTCGTATGCATGTGATGATGATGATGATGCACCATTTCCGAAACTTGAGACGCTTATTATAGAGAACTGCCCTAAGTTAAGAGGAGATTTGCCCACTTTCCTTCCATCTTTGAAAGAACTTGTCATATCAGGATGTGAGGAGCTTAGTTGTTATCTGCCAAGAGCTCCCATCATACTCCGAATAAACATATTAGGCAAACAGAAAGCAAGAATGCGGGACCTACCACTTTCACTGCAACATCTAAGTATCGAAGGAAAGCAGCCTGTGGATTTTCTGTTTGAGGCCATGACCCACACCCAACCAACCTCTCTCAGATATTTAAGAATCTCAAAGTGCTCGTCAGCCATATCATTTCCAGGGGATTCTTTGCCCCCTTCATTGAAACAGTTGCGGATCAATAACTGCAAGAATGTAGAATTCCCAATGCAACACCAACAACATCATTCGCTAATGGAATTAGAAATAGACAACAGCTGTGATTCACTTACATCCTTCCCATTGTCAGCGTTCCCAAATCTCAAGTCCCTCATAATCGCAAGACGAGAAAACTTGACATCTCTAGAGGAGCTGTCACAATCACAGTCCCTTCGAGAATTACGGGTTGAAGAATGCCCTAAGCTGGAGAACATAATAAGGCTGCCTGCCTGTTTAAGGGAACTCGACATCAGCAAATGTCCGTTGTTGGGTGAAGGCATAGAGAGGAAGGACCCTCACATTTGGCCATCCATTTCCCACATCCCCGGTATTTATGTCGATGGGAAACAGATTCACAATGACTCAACATCTTAAAACAGGTAAAGCATTGTTTTTTGTCATCTATATTACATTCTAAACCTTAGAAATCCTCATTCTATGAGCCTTATTTTTCACTGCTCATTATGTCATTTGGGAAAAAGATTAGTGACATGCTTTCTCACAATGACAACCCCCAGGCCCCAACACATTCATTTAGTTCTGTGTTATAGTAATGCAAAACAGGGCATCAAGGTAAAACCTCTTTCAACATATTACTCCCAAAAGGCAAAAAAAAAATAGCAATGGACTAACCACTATCTATTCATTATGTTTCACATTCTGTGTTTCTAAATTTTTATTATTAGTTACAAAATGACATGAAATTTCCAACTAGCAGTTCAACATTCAGGTTTCTTAGCATTTCATAGTTTTCATTAATGTCCTCAACTATGGGTACTACTCATTTATGTATAACTACCACCATTTATGTTTTGGCTGATGCAGAGAGTCCATTTTCAAATGATGGGGTGTTTTTTAGTGTATTTTATTTTTCAATTAGATTATTTTATTGTATAGCTATGTAGCATATTTCCTTTCCAATAAGTGAGCATCTTAAATTGGAACTCATAGCTATGTAGCTATGTAGCATTTTACTGATAAAGATTTGGCTTGAATTATCATGTGGTCAGGTCAAAGAATACCAAGCAATGCATCATTACAGGATGTGTCAAGGGTGAAATACTTGTATGCATGTATAGGTGCCACACTTGATACCTTCAGCTATGAAATTTTTGTTGATATTTGAGACACATAATATATACTTCTTGCGTTTCCTAATTTTCTCTTTCATAATATAAATTCATGAGAACTCTTAATCTCTTATATTCGTGTTCTTTTTTCATTTTCCTTTTATTTTTTATTTTTCTTAACAGGGCTCTAATATATGGGAAGCAGGATACTTATGTGATAGGAAAAGTTATGGGAAAATAAAATGATAATTGAGAAATCGAGTGAATGATGGTTCTAATGTGTCAGTCTCTTTCTTCGAAACACCTTAGTCTATGGGATACTATGAGTTAGAAATCAAAATGAGTGTTTGGTGTGTGAGGTGTTCACTTTTCTGTTGAAAAAAAAGGAGAGGCATGAGTGACTTGTAATCTATCTTGACAAATTTGTAATCTAAACTTGATTAGTGAAAATCCAATCCCACCATTTTTTGTGTTGGGGACTGGATATAGATTCATATTGAACTAGGATATATTGCCTGGGTAACTCTTCTACCTTAGTCTCTTCCTTAGAATTTTTATTTGCTGCATTTCATGAGTTCTCATAAACTGTTATAAACGGTCGTACTAGTACTTTTGAGATTGTTTTGTAAATTTGCTTCAGTTTCCTAATTTTCCACTTCGTCTACATTTTTTTTCCTGGCAGGAATGAATCAACAATAACGGGGTATTTTGCATGGTCCTTTTTAGATTTATTTGAGTTACTGGATGGTCACAAAGTAAGCCATGGCCTCTATTTTGTCGCAGAAATAATCCAGAATTGAAGAGATATCCAAAACTCTCTGCAAAATGGTTTAATTGGTTCTTGAGAGGTAGAAGAAGCACTTCTATAGTTGCTGTTATGAAGCTTGTAAACGATCCATCTTATATTTCTATTTGACACTTATTTGTTTAATTTTTTTGCACTAGAGCTAAGTGTGCGAGTGTATTGTAGAAGAAGAAACTTTTAGCATAATAGTTTTTCATTTCTACATTGTATTCCAAATGTTGTTGTCAACTACAGATTAACGCTGTCACCAAAAAATATGATGATAAAAGTGGAAGGATAATATTTAAAGTTGTCATTGGTCACATAAATTTATCACTATATTTTTGTTCTTTATCTTATACATATGACACATTATTAGAAATGGAACCTCTTACATACATAGCATGTTTGTTTGTACCTTCACAATCGTTCTAAATCCATAAGCTGAAAAATAATAAATCAAACCATTTCATAGAACATATTAAACTCTCTACTGAAACAGTAAGATAACATTGAAATGTGCCTGTATTGATAAACTGTGAAGCAAAACGGGCTAACTTGGCAAAGATGAAAATATTGAAGACCAAATTAATTGAAATCATTGAACCAGATGATGCTCCACTTATAATGGTGGTGCAGCGTGATTTGGCTTCCTAGGTCTGTTCTCTTTTTGTTCTGTTTCTTTTCTTATCTTGCTCTTTAGCAAAGAGAAAATTATTGATTTACTGTAATATAAACAAACAAAAATAATAGATAAAATTTATAAGTAGTTTTATGTTGAAGTTATTTATTTAAAAGGTAGTAGATGTATTCATTGTAGTATGTAACAAAACACTACAGCTTGTCTGATAACAAAATACATGTGGATTCACACCTTATATTGTCTGGTAATGAAACCACAAAGGTGAATAATTTTTTATGGTATAGAGAAGATTGAATGGTAGGTGGGTTAGTAAATAAATACAAGTGGATATTGTTAAACATTTTCCACCTAATGATTCGTTGTAGGGAGCATTTTAAAAAACTAGAGTGAGACCCGCGTAATGCGCGGAGAAGTAGATTATTTATATTATATAGTATATTTTAATAAATGTTATATTAAAAATATTTTAGAGAACATATTATAAATATGTTTTAAATTTATTTATTTTTAAAAAAGACATAAGTTATTTATATTAGAGTTATACAAAACTGTATTTTCTTTTTTTTTTCATTTTTCGATTTGCATTAATGGCTAGTCTTTGTCTTTTCTGCGATTTTTTTGTTTGTAAATAATTAAAAGAATAAATGAATGAGAATGAAAAACATATAAAAATGTTACATTAAATTTAAGAAATTTTTGACAATTAGTATGAGAAATTAAGAAATGAAAAGTAATAAGAGTCTTAATATGTATAAGTTGTAGAATTTGAATAGTTGTAACTGAAATTTTTTATAATTATTATTATTATGACACTTTTAATGTATTTAATTAGTACTTGATGTTTCAATTGAATAATAATAAATAAGAGGTTTTTGTTTTAATTTTTTAAAAATATTTTACTAAATAGTGATTGGTTGATTTTCATCTTTTGTACTAACCTGAAGTGGAAGGTAAATTGGCACTCCTCTTTGACTGAAGATATTGCTTTCTCCTCATCCTTGCTTGTCTAAATTGGATAGATTTAAGTGTTTCAAATAATTGTGTTTCTACATTTTTAAAATAGGCATCAAAATCACCTTATGAATCAATTTACAATAAAATAAGAAAGGTGCAATAAAAATTATGTTAAACAAACCAAGTTGCATAATCATATGCTGGAGGCACATATCGTCTTGACAGAATTGCTCAACAGAACAAAACATGTTATAAGACTCTTTTTGTACTAACCTGAAGTAGAAGCTAAATTGGCACTCCTCTTTGATCGAAGATATTGCTTTCTCCTCATCTTTACTTGTCTAAATTGGATAGATCTAAATGTTTCAAATAATTGTGTTTCTACATTTTTAAAATAGGCATCAAAATCACCTTATGAATCAATTTACAATAAAATAAGAAAGGTGCAATAAAAATTATGTTAAACAAACCAAGCTGCATAATCATATGTTGGAGGCACATCTTCTTGTCTTCCTTTCTTTGAGAGGATTGCTCTCCACCTCTTTAATACAGCAATTTTGGGTATTAACTCTTTTCGTCTGTCATTACCACTGCAAATCTTTCTACAACAAAGAGAATAAGACATGGTCAAAAATGATAATCCTTTCCAAGTCACTGCACATGTGGAATAACAATTTGAAAAAGAGGAACACATAAATGTAAATTGTGGAAGCACATTAATTTTGGTTGTGACCGTTAGAGAGGACTGTTTAAAAAAGAGGAATACATAAACATGTGCTACTTATAATGAGTTCACAATTAAAATGTTATTATTTATAACAAATAAATAGGACTATTGAAAATGATATTGAACAACAGAATGAGAAGAGTAAACGGAAAAGTTGAAAATCTCTAGGAAGATACATGGGACAAATTTCCTATGTTGGCGCGCCGAACGGTGACGTTGGTCCAAAATCGAGCTCCAGCAGAAAAACCGCAACAGGAGGAATGGAGTTTGCCTTGGTTTCTGCAATTTATGCAATGCGGCTCCGTCGGGGATGGACATTGCGATGGACAATTTGTTTCGAGGAAAAAACAATGGCTCATGAGACCGGAAGTGGATGGAGGAAATAAGATTTTGGTACGGAAGATGTGCCAAGAGGAAGAGGATTTCGAGAAGTATGAGAAAGGTAATAAGCTCTTTAGTTTTCAGAGTTTTTTGGAAAAAGTTAAGTTGTTGGTTTTGTTTTTTGTGTTTTTTTTATTTGAAATAAAAGTTGATTTGACAAGATTTGAGTGGTGGATTTTAAAATTTTGCCAAGTAAGCGATAGTACTGACATGGCGTAAGTAGAAGAAGAGAAATAACTTAGAAGTAATGTGGGTAAACCTATGTACCTACTTTTATATATTAAGAATAGATGGAAAGATGAAGACCAAAGGCACTGAAAGCATCTCACAGCTTCGGAGAAAGACAATAAGAAGCTTCACATGGACTTTATCATGAAGACCAAAGGGGATAACATATATTATTATTGGTCAACTATAACAATCTCAGCATGCACCACATTACAATAATATTTCGTTGACCTGCTACCACTTCCATACTCTCTGCGTTTGAAAGAGAATTCTGAGTTTGGAGACCAAACAGAAACCGCTTCCCTTTCCTTCCCTTTCTTAGTCTTGCTCTTGTGAACATGGTTGCTTCACTTGTTGGAGGAGCTTTTCTCTCTTCTTTTATCGGTATTCTTTTTAATCGACTGTCCGATCCTGCCATCATCAAGATGATGCGAGGAAAGAAGGTTGACCAGAAGCTGCTTCAAAAGCTGGAGAACATTCTAAACGTGGTTGAAACTGTGCTGAATGATGCTGAGAAGAAACAGATCACTGACCCTGCTGTCAAGAGGTGGCTTGAAAATCTCCAAGATGCTGTCTATGATGCTGATGACTTGTTGGATGAAGTTGCCACCAAAGCTTCCATTCAGAAGGATCCACCAGGTAACTTCCTGTCTCGCTTTCTCAATTTACAAGATAGGGAGATGGTTACTAGGATTGAAGACATCATTGCTAGACTAGAAGATATTGCAAAACACAAAGATATCCTTCGTTTAGAAAAGATTGCAGCCAAGGACATGGCAGGGAGGCTTCCATCAACATCGCTAGTTAAAAAATCTGACATATTCGTTGGAAGGGACAAAGAGAGAGATACCATAGTGAAATTGTTGTTACATGATGCTAACGATGGTGAGCTGTCTGTGATTCCCATCGTAGGCATAGGTGGGATAGGAAAAACTACTTTGGCTAAATTGGTTTACAATGATGACATGGTGCTGCAAAAATTTAATGTGAAGGCATGGGTTTGTGTTGGTGAGGAGGAATTTGATGTTCTTAAGGTGACAAAGGCTCTGATAGAGAAAACTTGCAGTCCTTGTTACTCAAATGATTTAGATACAGCTCAAAATCATTTGAAGAATGCGCTAGCAGGGAAGAAATTCTTAGTTGTTCTTGATGATGTATGGAGCAACAATCGTGAGGGTTGGGAAATTTTTCCAACTCCTTTTGAATGTGGAAGTGAGGGAGGCAAGATTCTTGTAACAACACGTCTTGATGCGGTTGCTTCTATGGTGAAAACTAAACATAATGAAGCTCACAATTTGAGTTTGTTGGATGAAGAACAATGCTGGTCAGTGTTTGCAAATCGTGCATGGGATCCTGCCGAATCCCGAGATCGTTCAACTTTAGAAGAAATTGGTAGAAAAATTGTTAAAAAATGTAAAGGATTACCTTTGGCAGCTCAAACACTTGGAGGGTTATTGAGAGAGAAAGATAAGGAAAAGGAGTGGAATGATGTTTTGAATAGTGAATTCTGGGAACTCTCTGAGGAGGACAGTGGGATTCTTCCTGCATTGAGAATCAGTTATTACCACCTCCCATCATATTTAAAACGCTGCTTTGTTTATTGTTGCTTGTATCCCAAGGACTTTGAATTTGATAGAGTTGAATTGACATTATTGTGGATGGCAGAAGGTCTGTTGCTACAACCAAAGAGTGGAAACTCTTTAGAAGAAACTGGTTATAAATATTTTGATGATTTGGTTTCGAGATCATTTTTTCAACATTCCAACTCTGATGTTAATACATTTGTGATGCACGACCTCATGCATGATTTAGCAACATTTTATGGTGGAAAGTTCTTTTTTAGAATCTTGAAACTCAAGAATGAAGCAAAGCATGATACCAAAACTCGCCACTTGTCGTGTGCTCCCGACAATGATAATGATTCTCTTCTGAAGATCATGGAAGCATGCGATAGGTTAAAACATGCGAGGACATTGTTGCAAATAAAGTTGAATAAATACGGTGGATTCTCAGAGGGAGTAAGCGTTCCTTGTCACTTGCTAGAACAATTGAAGTGCTTACGAGTTTTGTCATTTAAATTTTGTTCAGATGATGAAAACTTGTTGCATCGTTCAATTGGTGAATTGATCCATTTGCGTTATTTGGATCTTTCGTACACATCCATCGTGACATTGCCCGAGTCATTAAGTTGCTTGTACAATTTACAAACCTTGAAGCTGAGAAGTTGTACAAAACTTCGAAAACTTCCCACCAACATGCAAAAGCTTGTGAAATTACGGCATCTTGATATTGACGGCACTTATTTGGAAGAGATGCCAAAAAAGATGAGCAAATTAAAAGCTTTGCAGTATTTAAGTTCCTATATCGTGGGCAATCATGAAGAGAATGGAATTGGAGAATTGGGAGAACTAGCACATCTTAACGGGACATTGTTGATTGAGAAATTAGAGAATGTTAAGAATAGTGGTGAAGCATCAAATGCAAAGATGGGTGAAAAAATACACCTGAATGCTTTAGAATTGAGGTGGTCATCATTTGAAGAAAGTGAGGTTTGTGATTCCCAAAGTGAAAAAGATGTACTTGACAAATTACGTCCTCACAAAGACTTGAAGAAGCTATTCATCTGGCGTTACAGAGGTACCATGTTTCCGGATTGGGTAGGGCGGTCTTCGTACCACATGACTGAGTTGCAGCTGGGTGGATGCAGGAATTGTTGGGTGCTTCCTTCACTTGGACAGTTACCCTCTCTGGAGAGGCTGGTCATTGCGAAGTTCGACAAGCTGAAGATGATTGGTGGGTCATTCTATAAGGTTGATGGAACTCATCAGCATCAGGAGACACCCTTCCGATCCCTTAAATCTCTGAAATTTTATGATATGCGTTGCTGGGAGGAGTGGGAGTCATTTTCATGTGATGATGATGATGATGCACCATTTCCTCAACTTGAGACTCTTTGGATAAAGAACTGTCCAAAGTTAAGAGGAGATTTGCCCACTTTCCTTCCGTCTTTGAAAGAACTTGTCATTGAAGGATGCGAGGAGCTTGGTTGTTATGTGCCAAGAGCTCCCATCATACGCTCATTAGAAATATATGACACACAGGAAGCAAGAATGCGGGACCTACCACTTTCATTGCAACATCTAAGATTCGAAGGAAACCAGCTTGTGGATTCTCTGTTTGAGGCCATGACCCACACCCAACCAACCTCTCTCAGATGTTTAGGAATATCAAATTGCTCATCAGCTATATCATTTCCATGGGATTCTTTGCCTCCTTCATTGCAACAGTTGCGGATCAATAACTGCAAGAATGTAGAATTCCCAATGCAACACCAACAACATCACTCACTAACGAGTCTTACAATAAACAACAGCTGTGATTCACTTACATCCTTTGCATTGCCAGCCTTCCCAAATCTCCAGTGTCTTAGAATCCAAAGACTTGAAAATTTGATATCTCTGGAGGTATCACAGTCACAGTCCCTCCGAGAATTATGGATTGCAGAGTGCCCTAAGCTGGAGAACATAATAAGGCTGCCTGCCTCTTTAAGGCAACTCCACATCCACAAATGTCCGTTGTTGGGTGAAGGCATAGAGAGGAAGGACCCCCACATCCCCTGCATTCGACTTGATGGGAAACTGATTCTCAATGACTCAACATCTTAAAACAGGTAACTCTTTTGCTCCTTCTCTATCCCAAAGTCACTTCACTTCATCTTCTCCAACATCATATTCATTCTCTCCTACTGTAATCTTACTTTTATTTCAATAATTTATCCTACTCTTTTTTCAGGTAAATACAAAACCCAATCCTCTCCTTTAACACTCTTAATCACCACTCTAGTCAATGCCTACTTTCCCCGAACATATAGTATCACAAAACTGTTAACTTTTTTTAGGATACAATCTCAATTTTGGAATTCCCCCTCCCCCCATTTAACCGCTCTACCCCTTTTTTTTATTATTTCTTCTTTCTTTCTTCATGTATAGGGACATCTATTCATTCTTCTGGGCTTGTCAATTTATTGTATTTGGGTGCTGCACCTCCAATCTTGTAAGGATGAGTATCTATTTGGATTTAAAGTAACGTTTGCTCTATTCTGTTGAAGGATTCCTGGAGAATTTATTGGCATTAAAGTACAATCTTAACATTAAAAATGCTCTTATCATTCTATACTCTTCAAAGTCTCTTGTTTCAAATCTGCATTAAACAAAACATAGGAAATCTTTGGGCACGCTTAAATAAAGATCTTGTAGAATAATTGAGTTATTCGTTTCAATTTTCTTAATGCAGATGATCTTAAAAGTTTTCTATGTACTAATTCTTTGCTGGTTGAGTACATGGACAAGGAGCTATGTATATACTTGAACTTTGTTGTCTCAGGCGGGAACTTCAAGCTGGAGTAGACCACTCTTAGAGTGGTATAATCCTGCACTGCATTACTCTTGTGACTATTTTCTTGTACAATATATTTTCTCGTGCACCTTTTTATAACCATTGTGAATAAGGGTTTTGCTTTTGCTAGGTTGAAGTATGTAAAAGACAACCATCATGCCCACGGTACAGCCTATCTTAATGGGATCATAAACAAGTAAGCACAAGCATTAAATTTATCTTGTGTCTTCTTCCAATTTTCCACAAAATTCTTAGTTGTTGGTTTTTTATTTTTTATTTTTAAGCTACCTGAGAGCATGTTAAAACTTGGTTAGTCAAAACAGTATTCCTCAACTAAAGTGTAACATCTCAAGTTTTTTTTGAAACATTTTACATATACCCCCTAATTTTATAAAAATACCTAAACTACCCTTTACCCCTTTTTCTAAACCCTAACCCTCTCCTAACACACACACATGCTAACACCAACGCTTCTCACTCTCTGGAACCACAAAACCACAAAGAAGGAAAGAAAAGAGATAGAAAGAAACAGAGGGAGAGGGAGATGGAAGAAGAGAAGAGAGACCGCACGGCAAGGCTTGGTCATGCCGCCGCATTGCTGTCGCGTCATTGTCACAGGGGAGAGAGAGAGATGAGCCCGCACACGAGATTGCGACGGAGAAGAATGGAGATGTACCGCCATTATCGTCATGCACCGTCCTGCCTCTGGAGCCAATTGGAACCTTTGCCGTCGAGTCACGCCGTTGCCGTCATTGTCGTCGCTGCGGCGGCAAGCGTGAGGGTCGACCAAGGAGAAATAGGTATGTGGAGGAGGGAGGAGCTGTTACGCCGTCGTCGAGCAACTGCCACCGCCGGAGCTCGCTGTTGATCCTGCCTGCTTCGCGTTCTGCCCTTGCTCTGCTCCGCCGGGGGCTGAGCCCTACCTCTCCCTGTTCATCAGAGCTTGTGGTGTTGCTGTGGGAGTCGCTGTCAGAGGAGAGGAACTGCCGCCACCGTTGTTCCATTGTGTCCTTCACCGTCGACGTCGGGCGGTCACCGGAGCTGCTGATGCTCCATCCCTTATTTTCTTTTTCTTTGGTAAGACTAATCTTGTTCTGCCTTGTCTTGCCATAAAGCTCTATTATTGACTCTGTCCTATCCTGCTTGATGTTTATTTCTGTTTTTGCTCAGTTTTTAAACCACCGTAGGCTATTAGATTCGCTGCCATTGTTACTGTGGTTGTTCTATGTTATTGATACTAGGGCTGTTGTTGAGGTTGCTGCAGTGAGAAATCGAAGTTGTTGCTACTACCTCGGTCCGAATTTCGTGCTCTTTCATTGCATTCTACTTCAACCTTCCTCCCCTTTTATCTTAGCACTCTGGTTTGGTTTCCTCGGTCCCTTGGGACCAATTTATGAGTAGGCTTTACATTTATCACCATTACATTTTTTGGTTTATGCTATTTTGAGTTTTTAATTATATTTACAAAACTATTATTGAAGATCTTTGATTTGATTAGAATAATTAATTTATTATAATTGAAAAAATTATTTTTATGAAGTTCATATCTTAGAAATTTTACGAGACTATATATATTTGATGAAGTTTTATATTATTTTAGAACATTTGATTTTACTTGAAAATATACTTTTGAAACATTGAAGTATTTGTTAGTACTTATTGACTTTGAAATTGTGAAATGTGTTTGAAATTATTTATGATTGAAGAAGTTATGAGTTGAGAAAATATTTCTGATGAAAAAGTATTATCTGGTTTGATTTGATTTGATTCGATACCTTATATATTTGAAAGATCAAAGATTTGTTGTATTTGAAATTATATGTTTTGAATTGGTTTGGGAGGCTCGTATTAGAAAACCGTAGTTAACGGCAGTTATGACGTTAACTTAGATGCATCTAACTCAGACTCCAGCTAGCAGGGGTGTTGCTAGCCTAACGTGTAGGCCACACGTTAGATCTGATATTCCGTTAGGACACACAAGAGGAAAGGGCTACCCATAGAGGTGGAGCCGCCCAAGTGTGGACTTTTGATTTGATTTCTGTATGAGAACTCCCTTATTGATTCACTTATTTATATAAATTATTATCTTCTAACTAAAATTATGTTTATATGGTCTCATGTGAATTATAGATGTACTGTCTAGTCACTGGGTTGCAAAACTCACTCCGTTTTTCTAAAAATATTTTTCATGAATAAATATTTGATTATGTGAGCATTTCTATCCAAGAGTAATGATCTGCAATGGGTATCTATTCGTTGTTGAGTTCTTAGACGTCATCTGCTCCATATGTCACAGGATCCATCCATATTTATTTTATTTTATTTTGTTTGTTAAAAATATGTAATTATTCATTTTAGACATTGTAAATTTATTTAAAATATTTGTAATTTTCTTATTCAACTTATATTTGAGTCGGTTAGGCTTGCTTGGGGATTATATTCCTGAGCGCCGATCATGGCTCATTTTGGGCCGTGACATAAAAGGAAGAAATGAATTCTGAGGCATGTCTTTTGAGTAAGTTTTGAATAGTATTATGTGCCTATTACTGTTAGGGGATTTTGGCCATAATGCTATATATATTACTAGAAGGTTATAGTTTTGTTAATTCAAGGATAAACCCTTGAGAATGATGAAATCTTCTACTTTCAACTTTTGCCTTTGTCATTAACGGTTTTTCTTCTTTTTATTGTTATTTCTGTCGGCTACTTTTGCACCACCCCTTGACTCACCCAAATCTAAGGCCTTTCATTACATTTCTTGATGTTGCTCTTGCTTGCTTTCTAGCTCGTGGCCCTCGTTGGTTTGGTATGCTGTTTACTATCTTAGTATTAACTTCTGTTGAATTAAGAAATTAATTAACCTTGTGATGACTATGCACTAAGCAAAAATTGTATGAGTTGTTCTAATGTGTTTGTTTTGGCGTAGCAAGAGACCAATCGGAGCAAACTTGGATTAAGCCTTATTAGGAGACCAAAGGAATCTGGGCAAGAATGATGGAGGAACAATGAATCCCTAACAAATCAGATGAGGTGCAGTCTCTGCATCAATTCAAAAGCAGAATTCATGGAAGACATCATCCTCCTACAAAATCAAACAAAGAAATGGATGATGAAAAACATAATTTTGCAAGGATAGATAGACCAATCAAAATGCAACAAGATTACCTTCAATGATATGGATACAGTTGGAGCAACCTGTCAAAAACAGGCAGAAAGCTTACAAAATTTTCAAAGAAAAAAAAGGAAGGAAAAACTTAGTTTTATATTTTTATTTACACTGAACAATTATCTTTTTTTTTTCTTAAGAGTTTTCATTCCTTCATCGTTTCATTCTATTTTAGGAGAGCTGATATGAGTTATTCTGTTTATACGAAAGAGAGAGCTTAGAAAGTGAGAATCAATTTCTGTTATGAAAAAAGCAAGAGAGCTAGGATGTGAGAATATCTAGAAAAAGCTATATTGCCGTCTGAGAAATTTGTTTTTTGTATTGGCTTGAATTGGTATTTGTAACTTGAATTTGTTTATAGTGAAAAATTCTATCATTTGTTGTGGTGAAGACTAGATGTAGATCCCACTTTGAGATTGAACCAGGATACATCATGTATTCATGTTGTTCATCTTTTCTATTACAATTTTCATTCACAATATTGTTATAACTGTCATCTGCATATATTTTCTGCAAACCATGCGATCATTTTATAAAGTCACCTTTTAATCAGTCAAATCTGCATCCCTCTTCCATTTTCTATGTCTTAACAGTATAGTGCTGCAGGTTGGTATATAAGCATTAGTATTATTAATTTATTGACAGGTGAATACCCATCCCGGCTGACAATCTCTCCGAAGAGCTTCGAGGTCTCCAACAAAAAATAAAAAAAACCTTTCTGGCATTTGATATTTAATTTCATGAGACTGATTAGTCTCTTCATGATCTCTCTTCAGAACATGCTTATATGACACGTTAATCAATAATATATCATCTATTTAATTTTTAAGTAAAAATAATTTAAAACTCACTAGTATTTTTTAGTTTTACACAGTGAATTTAGGTAATGTATTTAAAAAAGGTAACAAAAAATATTAAAAAAAAAAACTAAACAGCCTTGATAATTATCCTTTAAAAGACAGCAAGACTCCCAACAAAAAAAAAAAATTGTTAATCCTAATTGATTTTTAATAGATAAATAAACAGTTTAACATGTCATGTAGGTTTATTCCGTAAATACAAAGAGAAAATATTGACACATGAATCTCATTCCATTCCCTAGCTGCAATAAGCTTGATTCAATTTCAATCACTAATATTTGAACAAGATTTTCTTCGCAAGACGTAGAAGGACACCTTGGTGGTTCCACCAAAAAATTATAGATCATGAAACCTTATTGTCAAACAAAATGACGTTAATAAATTGACAAATGAAGTTGAGTATTCTAACCTATATTTATACCGGACAAACAACCCAAACACACTCTAAATAGTTGGAGCTTTAGCCTTTAGCTATATTGTTTGGCTTAACAGAAGCTTTTGAATAATGGATCTCTCACTATGAAGTTGAGACATATATGCTTGAATAAACCTGGATTCAATTTAAAAATAAAATATAAGTATCATTACAAAAAATACATTAGATAAAAAGTAATAAAAATAAATTTTGTGAAAGAAGTTTGGAAATATCTACTCAATCATTGAAGCAAACATTTATGCTGGTAAAAGGACAAAAACATGTCGGATTCTTTTGTAGGAATAAAACAAGGAGCATCTTGGGAACATGTCAATATAATTTTGCTATGAAAAATATAACCACCACAATATAATTCAGCAGAAAGAAATTTTGGAGCAGGAGACACATGCACAATTAGAATGCAACAAGGAGTCTCCTAATGATGAGGATACAGCAAGAATGCAACATTACAGCCTTTTGAAAAGAGACAGATGGGAACTATATAGTTGAAGGTTTGAAAGAGAGAGAGGGAAGAATACCAACATTCAGATTGTAAAATCAGAGCATATTGATTAGTCACTTTTTCTTAATTCAGACATTTAGTCTCTAGGATACTATGAGTTAGAAATCAAAATATGTTTAGTGTGAGGTGTTCAGTTTTCTGTAAAAGAAATAAGGCATGAATGAGTGTTAAGATGTGTGTGAGAGCATCTAGCAAAAAGCCTTAAGAGAGTCTGAATGACTTGTAATCTTGACGATTTGTAATCTGAATCTGTTTAGTGAAAATCCCACCATTTTTTTTGTGGTGGGGACACTACATTAGCATCAATCCAGGGTATATCATTCAGTAACTCTATTCTAACTTTCATCTCTTCATTAGCATGTTAATTGTAACGTCCCTGACTTTTTTAGGTTTTTTGAAACCTTTTACCTTTGATATCTTTTATTGTTACTCTACTCTCTAATTTTATCAAAATTCATACACTACTCTTATTCTTTTTTTCAAATTCTAACTCTAATCCCCGTATTAAACCCTCCCACACTCTCACACAAACACCCATGCACAGAGGGAACAAAAGAGAAAAAGAGGAATGAGGGGAACAGAGGAGAGAAGAAGAGGAGGAGAGGGGACGACAGCGCCGGCAGAGGGAGGTTCGCCGTCGCCGTCGCAGACAGAACTCGCAGAGAGGCGCGAGGAAGGAGAGTGATGCGCGTACGAGAGAGAGAGAGAGCGCCACAGCTTAAGACAGAGACAGAGACCACGAAGGAGAAAAGGGAGGAGGTGCTGCCTCTGCCGCCACCAAGTTGTCGCCGCCGTCGAGGAACCCAAAGAGAGAGACTTCGAGAAAGGGGAAGGAAAACGCGACGGAGCTCGTCGCCGGGAAGGGAGGTGTTGGTGGTGGGTGTTGCCGCCCCTGCTGCTGTTATTGTGGAAGGAGGCCGCCGTCGAGCTGCGTGGCGCTGTTGTCGCCGGAAAAACCACCGCTGGAGCCTCTGCCAGCTTGCCCCAGCTCTGTCCTTTATTCTTCCTTCACTGGAGCCTTTCGCCACTGCCCTTGGCCTTTTGAAAACGCCGCACGAATTGCTTCGCACTGCCATTCTAGCCTGATTAGTGGTTGCTTGTTCTGTTTTGTTTCTGCCACTGTTTTACCACTGCCATTGATGATGCTTTAGTTGCTCTACCTTTACCCGTTGTTGCTGCGTGCCATTGGCATGCCGGTTCTGTTCCTTTGTGTCTCAGTTCGCTGCTCTGCCTGCTTGTTGGAGCTGCCGCTGTTCTGTGCTCTTTCGTTCCATTTTACTTCAACTATTCTTACTTTTAGTTCGGCACTCGGAGTTTGGTCTTGGTCCTTGGAACCAGGTTGTGACTTGTGAGTAGGCTCTATATTTATACCGTTAACTTTTTGGTTTATGTTATTCTGAAGTTTTAATTATATTTATAAAATTGTTGGTGAAGAATTTTGATTTGATTAAAATAATTTAATTAATATAGTTGAATAATTATTTTATGTAGGACTGCACATGGATCGGATAATATCCGCATATCCGCGGTAATTATCCGCATCCGATCCGCAGAGTCATCGAATCGGATCAGATTCGATCTGCACTATGGTAGGATTAGATTGCAGATTTGGCAGTGATATCCGCAGATGCGATCCGCAAATCCGCATATCCGCACATCTCATATAAATAGCATAGTTTAAGAAAGTAAACCCTAATGTGATATGAATTTTAGTGTGTTATTTTATGAATTTTATGATATTTTGTTTTTAATTTTTTATGTTGTACTTCAACTTAGAATAATTGAACTTAAATTTTATGTATTATTTTTTTTGTTATTTAAGAGAACTTTTATTGATAATATTTTAGAAGTAAATATGTTTAAACAGGTGAAAAATAAATTTTCTGGATACTTTTTTTTGTAAAAACAGCCAAACAAAATCTTAAAATAGTTTTTTTGAATTATGATCCAATCCGATCCGATCCGCAAGTATGCGGATCGGATCCAATCTGAAAAAATGCGAATCTCGTATCCGATCCGATCCGATCCGATGAGTGCAGTGCGGATCGGATAGAATTTTAGGCTATATTCGATCTGATCCGATCCGTGTGCAGCCCTAATTTTACGAAATTCATATCTTAGAAATTTTACATGAGACTATATATATGTTTGATAAAGCTTTATATTATTTTAGAATATTTTAATTTACTCGAATGTATACTTTTAAAGCATTGAAGTATTTGTTAGCACTCACTTTGAAATTGTGAAATATGTTCTTATGATTGAAAAAAAGTATGATTGAAAAAGATTTCTAATGAGAAAATATTATTTGATTTGATTCGACACCTTATAGATTTGAAAGATTAAAGATTTATTGTATTTGAAACTATATGTTTTGAATTGGTTTGGGAGACTCGTATTAGAAAACCGTAGTTAACGGTGGTTATGACGTTAACTTAGATGCATCTGACTGTGTTGCAAGCCTAAAGTGTAGGTCACATGTTAGATCTATTATTCTATTAGAACACACAAGAGGAAAGGGTTACCATAGAGGTAGAATCGGCCATGTGTGGGATTTTGATTTGATTTCTATATGAGAACTCTCTTTTTGATTCCCTTATTATAATAATATTTATATAGTCTCATGTCGATTATAGATATATTGTCTGGTCACCGAGTTGCAAAACTCATTCTGTTTTTCTAAAAATATTTTTCAAGAACAAATACTAGACTATGTGAAACTTTCTATTTAAGAGTAACGATCTGTAATGAGTACCTATTTTTTGTCAAGTTCTTAGATGTATATGCTTCATATGTCACAAACAGGATCCAACTATTTTTAATTACTTTAATTTTTATTAAAAATATATAACTATTTGTTTTAGAACTTGTAACATATTTGTAACTTTCTTATTCAACTTATATTTGAGTATGTTAGGCTTCTTATGGGATTATTTTTCTAAACGTCAGTCATGGCTCATTTTGGATCGTGATATTTATTTACTGCATTTCATAAGTTCTCATAAAACTGTTATAACCTGCATACCAGTATTTTGAGATTGTTTGAAAATTTTCCTTCTGAAAATTGTGTGAATGTTATGATAGGTTTATTAGTCTTGGTGAGTGGATGACCTTCTGGCATCTCCTCATTTGAATATGTGAGCTTGTTATGGTCCAAAATAGTTTATATATATATAGCAAAATCGTATTCCTACAGTGGTCATATCCGGCGACCATTATTGAAGACTACATGAAAATGTTGTTGAGGTTGCTGGGATACATGTTTTCAATTTATGCATTTAGCTTTTAGAATCAACTAACCAAAAATAAATTTTAAAAACTAAAAAATAAAAAGCTTTTATAATCATACTTCCCTCACAGTAAAAATAAGAAGCCAGACTAGATAAAGGCTGATTACATGGTTTTGTTATTTTCTAATTGATTTAATAAGGCATCACATGAATTTTCTTTTCCTTTTTCATCATATTTGATCTAGTGCATGGTGCCTTGCACCTATAAGAAAACAAAGTTCAATGGCAATTATGTAAATTACAAACAGCAAAGTTATCATCCACGTATTCTCACTTTCATTTCAATAAATTCGTATTCCATTAAAAAAAAAACTAGAACTAAAATGTGTAAAAGTGATGTAAAAAGTAAAAAGAAGTGAAATCATGCTACAATATTCTCATTTAAATTATTGTTTTCCAGGAAATGATGGTAAAATGTGGGTAATGGAAGATCCATTTTGGTCTTTGGAGCAAGTAAAGCTGAAGATAGGCTAAATGGTTGATATGATATTCTAAAGACAATGAAGTATGGTTCTTAATGTAAGTAAATTTTTTTTTTTTTCATCTTGTGTTTGTCAAATCTGATGGTTTAATTAATTTGCTAATCTTAAATTAAACACTTATTCTTCTATGTTCTATGGTTTATTTATATAATAAATACAGAGCTCTTTGTACGCTTTACAACAATTAGAAAATTCAATAAGCCTTCATGTTTGACCAAGCTAACATACTAAATTATACTAAAACTTTGTTTTGGTAAATAAATGGACAAACAAGAGGCCGTAGTGGACCATACACTTGATCACAGCTTTCCAGGAAGAGAGCAAGAAGCATCATGTGAACTTGTCTGGACGAGCAATAAGCATTTCAAGTCAACTTACTTTTGCTAAACATAATATCAGCTCCACACTAACTTCTACGCTGCTACCACTTCCTTACCCTTTTGTGTTTGTCAGAGATCTCAGTTTGACTGCACTTCCTTACCTTTCATACTTTCTTGATCTTGTTAACATGGCTGCTGAACTTGTTGGAGGAGCTTTCCTCTCTTCTTTTCTCAATGTTCTTTTCGACAGGCTCTCCGATTCTGAGATTATCAACTTGATCCGAGGGAAGAAGCTTAGCCAGAAGACGATCCAGAGGTTTAAGGCAATCCTGAATGGGGCTGAGGCATTGCTGAATGATGCTGAGCGGAGACAAATCAGAGAGGGGCCAGTGAAGATCTGGCTGGACGATCTCAAAGATGCTATCTATGAGGCTGACGACTTCTTGGATGAAATCGCCACCAAAGCTGCAACTAAGAAGGATCAAGGTAACTTCCTATCTCGCTTTAAGAAAGATAGAAAGAAGGTTACTAGGATGGAAGATGTCATTGCTATACTAGATTTAATTGTGAATCAAAAAGATAATCTTGGCCTGAAAGAGATACCAATGGAGAACATGTCATGGAGAACTCCATCCACGTCTCTAGTTAAGGTGTCTGATATATATGGCAGGGATGAAGATAGGAAAGCCTTAGTCAAATTGTTGTTAGATGATGTTAATGATGGTGACGTATCCGTGATCCCCATCGTTGGCATGGGTGGGATAGGAAAAACAACTCTGGCTCAATTGGTTTACAATGATGACCAAGTGAAGCAAAAGTTTGATGTTAAAGCATGGGTTTGTGTTGGAGAAGATTTTAATGTTCTTCGATTGACAAAGACTGTAATAGAGGAAGTAACTTCTAAGTCTTGTGAACTGAATGGCTTAAATTCTGTTCAACAACGTTTGAGGAATGAGGTAACAGAGAAGAGTTTTTTGGTTGTTCTTGATGACATGTGGACCAATCATTATGATGATTGGAAAACTTTTCTAGGTCCCTTCCAATGTGGAAGTCAGGGAGGTAAGATTCTTGTAACAACCCGCATTGATACGGTTGCTTCTATGGTGAAAACAATGCCAGCTCATAATTTGAGTTTGTTGGATGATGAACAATGTTGGTCGGTGTTTGCAAATCATGCATTTTTTCCTACTGAATCCCGAGATTGTTTGGCTTTGGAAAAAGTTGGTAGAAAAATTGTTGAGAAGTGCAAAGGACTGCCTTTGGCTGCTCAATCACTTGGGGGCTTGCTGAGAACCAAGGATAATGTAAGCGACTGGGAAGATGTTTTGACGAGTGAGATTTGGGAGTTTTCTGAAGAAGAGTGTAGGATTCTTCCTGCATTGAGAATAAGCTATCATTATCTCCCTTCACACTTAAAACGTTGTTTTGTCTATTGTTCTTTATATCCCAAAGATTATGAATTCGATAGAGGTGAATTGATATTGTTGTGGATGGCTGAAGATCTTTTGCAACAACCAAAGAGTGGAAGCATTTTAGAAGTTGGTTATAAATACTTCAATGATTTAGCTGCACGATCATTCTTTCAACCTTCAAAGAACCCTTATGAAGATTCATTTGTGATGCACGATCTCATGCATGATCTAGCTACATTCTATGGTGAAAAGTTCTTTGTTAGAATCTCTGAATACGAAAATGTAGCCCAACATGATACTAAAACTCGTCATTTGTCATATGATCTCAACGACAATGATTCAGTCCCGAAGATGTTGGAAGCATGTGAGAGTTTAAGTCATGTGAGGACCCTGTTTCAAATCAATGAATATATATACCGTCAACACAAAGAGGGAATTGATCCTTGTAGCTTACTGGCACAGTTGAAGCGCTTACGTGTTTTGTCATTTACATCATTTAAAATTGATAGATTGCCTGATTCAATTGGTGAATTGATCCACTTGCGTTATTTGAATCTCTCTAACACACTTGTCGTGACATTGCCCGAGTCCTTGAATAATTTGTACAATTTACAAACCTTGAAGTTGGTAAACTGTAAAAAACTTAAAAAGCTTCCCTCCAACATGCAAAATCTTGTGAATTTGCGTCATCTTGATATTTTCGATACTTATTTGGAAGAGATGCCAAAAAAAATGAGTAAATTAAAAGATTTGCAATTTTTAAGTGACTATATTGCGGGCAAACATGAGGAGAATGGGATTGGAGAACTGGGAGAACTAACACATCTTCATGGGTCATTGTGGATTGAGAAACTAGAGAATGTTAAGAATAGTGGTGAAGCATCGAATGCAAGGATGGATGAAAAAATACAACTGAATGCCTTATATTTGAGATGGTCATCATTTGAAGAAATTGAGGTTTGTGATTCCCAAAGTGAAAAAGACGTACTTGACAAATTACGTCCTCACAAAGACTTGAAGAAGCTATCCATCAGGTGTTACAGAGGTACCATGTTTCCGGATTGGGTAGGGCAGTCTTCTTACCTCAACATGACTTCGTTGGAGCTGTGGGGATGCAGGAATTGTTGGGTGCTTCCTTCACTTGGACAGTTACCCGCTCTAACGAGATTGGGGATTTCAGAATGTGATATGGTGAAGATTGGTGGCTCATTCTATAAGGGTGATGCAACTCATCATCCGGAGACACCCTTCCGATCCCTTAAATATCTCTTATTCTCTGATATGGGTTGCTGGGAGGAATGGGAGTCATATGAATGTCATGATGATGATGCACCATTTCCTCAACTTGAGAAGCTTGTTATACGGAAGTGTCCTAATTTAAGAGGAGATTTGCCCAGTTTCCTTCCGTCTTTGAAATCACTCCACATTAGAAGATGCGAGGAGCTTGGTTGTTATGTGCCAAGAGCTCCCATCATACGCTCATTAGAAATATATGGCGAACAGGAAGCAAGAATGCGGGACCTACCACTTTCACTGCAACATCTAAGAATAGAAGGAAAGCAGCTTGTGGATTCTCTGTTTGAGGCCATGACCCACACCCAACCTACCTCTCTCATGGATTTAACCATCTCAGATTGCTCATCAGTGGTATCATTTCCAGGGGATGCTTTGCCCTCTTCATTGAAAGAGTTGCGCATATACGATTGCAAGAATGTAGAATTCCCAATGCAACACCAACAACATCAGTCACTCAGGAGTCTTACAATAGACAACAGCTGCGATTCACTTACATTCTTCGCATTGCCAGCCTTCCCAAATCTCCTGATTCTGATCATTCAAAGATGTGAAAATTTGACATCTCTGGAGCTGTCACAGTCACAGTCCCTCCGAGAGTTATCAATTTCAGGCTGCCCTAAGCTGGAGAACATAATAAGGCTGCCTGCCTCTTTAAGGGAACTCTCCATCAGTAACTGTCCGTTGTTGGGTGAAGGCATAGAGAGGAAGGACCCCCACATTTGGCTATCCATTTCCCACATCCCCCAAATATATGTTGACGACACAGAGATCCTCAATGACTCAACATCTTAAAACAGGTAACTCTTTTTCTCTCTCTATATATCCCAAACCCACTTTATCTTCTGCATATGTGCACCAACATCATCATATTCATTCTCCCTTACAAAAATTTTTCTTCTATTTCCAATTTTAAATTGATAGGTTATTCATCAACCCACATCCCCACTATTGTAACCAAAGTATTCCTGTCCCAAGAAACTCGTTCCTCAACTTCTACCCTCAACTCATTTCTACTCACGTTCATACTCTTGTGAAGTAACAGATTTTTCGGCTCCAATTGGGAATTGTAAGCGGCTTTTCATTCTTTAATGTCTGTTGAATTTTGAAACTAATTATCATGTGATGACAAAAACCGGATTGAATTTGCACCGAGTTAAATTGTTGACTTCTGCTTTTGATGTGTGTGTATTTGTGTTTCAGCAAAAAGAAATTTTGGATCAAGGAGACACATGGGCCAATTAGAATGCAGCAAGGAGTTTCCCAATGATGAGGATACAGCAACAATGTAACATTAGAGCCTTCTAAGAAGAGGTAGAATTGTACCTCAAGCAGCATTCAAATTTGGAAACTATACAGTTGAAGGTTTGGAAGCAGCAAGAAAATTAGGAAGTGAGAGGGAAGAATATCATCATCCAAATAGTAAAATCAGAATGTGTATAATGTGTATGGTGTTCACTTTTCTGTAAAAGAAAAAAGGCATGAGTGTTTGTATGTGAGTGAGAGCATCTAGCAAAAGCCTTAAGAGAGTCTGAGTGACTTGTAATCTTGACAATTTGTATTCTGAATTCGTTTAGTGAAAATCCCACCATTTTTTATGGTGGGGACTAGATGTAGATTCTATTTTGGAATAGAACCAGGATATATCACAGAGTAGCTCTGTTCTAACTTTCACCTCTTCATTAGCATGTTTATTTACTCCATTTCATGAGTTCTCATAAAACTGTTATAACCTGTCATACTAATACTTTTCAGATTGTTTTGAAAATTTTCCTGTTGAAAATTGTGTGAATGTTCTGATAGGTTTATTAGTCGTGGTTGACCTTGTGTTATCTCTTTCGAATATGTGGGCTCGTTATGGTAAAAAATAGTTTATATGTCTATATAATTAATTTTTCTGTAGCAAAATCATATTCCTATAGTGGCTATGAGATGAAGATAGTGATGTGGTTAATTCCCAAATTGAAAGAGATGTGCTTGACAAGTTATGTTCTCACAAAGACCTGAAAGAACTAAGAATCAAGGGCTACTGAGTACAATGTTTCCAGAAATAGACAACAGTTGTGAATTGTGATTCACTTACATCCTTCATGTTCCCAGCATTTCCAAATCTCAGGCTTCTGACAATCGGAAGATGTGAAAATTTGAGATCTCTTGAGATGGTCTCAGAGTTACGGTTCCTCTGGCAATTATCAATTAAGAGATGTCCTAAGCTGGAGAACATAAGGCTACCTTTCTTTTTAAGCGATCTCAGAATTAGTGAATGTCCATTGTTAGGACATACTAATTGCAGCTTAAGACGATGGAAAAAGGCAGGCATTGTAGAATCATGGAAACACTTTCTTCTAGCATTGTACATTGAGCACAACTTATTGGGACAGAGGATGAAGGTTTAGTTTTTTATGTTGTTGCAAATTCACATACATGACAATTCTTAATATTCATAATCTTTTTATGATCTTGATGTGATCATAGATACTTTTACCGCTTTTTCTTTTCAAGATTTCTTAAAAAAATGTTCCACTTGTTACTATAAATATTCGTCTCAAATAAATATAATAGCATGTGAGCAAGGATAAATAAAAAAATGGCATACTGGGGTGAGAGAGGCTCGAACTCTCGACCTCAGGATTACTCAGAAGCTATGAGACCTACGCGCTAGCCAACTGCGCCACCACCCCAGGATATACCCTTTAATGTGATATGTATTTAATGAATTGAGCTTGGTGATCTGTAGCAGAACATTAAAAATTTAAAACCATAATTCCTTTGTAAATATGGGTGGAAGAGATAGAGAGACATACATAACAAATAAGATTTTAACATTTTTATCCTCTTATACATGAGTCTTGAAGTAGCGCGGCAGCAACACTTGGTCATCATTATCATGGAGGTCAATACTCTCCAGCGGCTGCAATTCTGATTCCATTTGGGCTATCGGCAATATCAACAGCAAAGAGGTGTACTAATACACCTGCTATGACACTGATAAGGGCAACAAGGTGGAAAGCTATTCTCCAACCTGGTATGCCAGCAAATGAAGTTGAGGCTAGAATTACAGCGATGAGATGAGCACGGTTGTGGCGCTTGGCGAGGTAAGCGGCGAATGGGTAGCAGAGACATTGAACAAATGATCGGTAGAAAGTGAGTGTGCTCAGAGCAGCGGGATCTTCTTCAAAAGTTTTACCAACTTCTTTGTATTATCCATTATGTTAACCATGTTAATCATCACCAGTGTCACCGTTGCACTCTCCCATTTCATCTTCATCTTTTTTTATTTCCAACTAAGACCATAAGATATGAGAAACTCAAGGTTGACTTGGACTAGCTGTGAGAGATGAGCCACCACTTTGCTTGGTTTGCACAACACCATCATTTTACATATATTGCCCTTGAGATGCTTTGGGAAAAATGATGATTGATGAATTGAGTGAAGTTATTATCAAGATTCTACATGGATGGAAGGAAATAGGTGTGTAACCAGCAACCACTCACCAGCCCTTACTCTTTCTCAACTGAAAAATGAACTGAATGTGTAACCTACAAAGTGTGCATTCAGATTTGTTGATAGAACAAATAATTTTTAGTGAGATACATTATGCCATTTGATTTAGAATCAAGTTTTCTGTTTTGCTTTATGATTTTATTATTAGTTACCAAAATGACATGTCACAGTTTTCTGTGTGAAGTAAGTGAGAATAATTTTGTTAATTTTTCATGTTTGGTTCCACAGTTGATATCTTGAGGATTAATGGAAAGGGCATCTAGATTCTTCTAATTTTGTGCTCTTAATATATAAGATTTTTTTTTCAGTCCTGATCTATGGAAATTTAAAATATTTTTCATACACAACATAAATTAAAAAATATTTTGCATTTGAATGAATTAGTAACATAACCCTCCTTCCCCCTCCCTTTTTTTCTCCTTTTCAGATTTTTTTTCAATGTAAATAATAAATCAAATTTGGTAAAGTATTAATAAGACCAAGTATATCTTGTGTTTTCTAATTTCTCATTATATAAAGGGTACTTTGCGTGGTCTTCCTTAAATATTTTTTTTATATTTGTGACTGAAATAAATTAAATAAATAAAAACAAAACAAACAAAATAAGGAACTGCTTAAATAGAAGGGCAGTCCAATTTAAAACTACTCTTAAACTCCTCCTAAGGTGAAAGAAGTTTCACATGCAAAAGTTGTAACTTCATCGCCATCTTTGCCATAATATCTGTCACCGTATTTGCATCTCTCATAATCAAACGAAAGTCAACACGCCAATTCCAATGCATAATATCTCTTATTTTGAGCACCAATGGATCAATAAACCCAAAACCATCTTGAGTAACAAGATTAAATGTTTCTACACAATCCATCTCACAAATAACATCTCGTCGACCCACATCCCAAGCTAAGAGATATCCTCTCCAAATAGCAAACAATTCTCTTTGAATAATACTATTACTCTCAATCATTCCCAAACACCCCCTTTTCCAATTCTCATTACAATCTCTAATAACACAAGCAAAACCAACACTATCACCCGAACCAAAATAACTAGTATCACAACTAATCTTAAAAGTACCAATGGATGGGAGATTTCAAAAACCATTTAGAGTAGAGGGAAGGGACATACGTTGTAATTCAAAAATATTCCTAAGCTCATTTTCTAAAATTAATGCCAGACAAATCACTTTTTCCGAAGGCCAAGTTTCATGAGGATTAAAGATGTCATTATTCTTTACTCGCCATATCCACCAAAGTCCTGAAAAGAAATTGAACGGATGCTCTCTGCTATGATACAAGAACAGTTCTTCAAATCCAAAGGATGATAAGAAATATCCAACCTATGTTAGACAAGCTGAGTTTCTGGACAATCTCGAATACAATGTAAAACCGATTCCTGACTAGAAAGACATCTTGGACACCTATCCGATGACGACATTCCTCTTATAAAGCGAAAACTTGCAGTAGGAAGAGCCTCCTTAAGACACAACTAAGCCAAAAACTTGTGCTTTTCCGAAACAAGCTGACGCCAAAGCCAAAGCCAAAGCCAATTCTCCCACTCCTCCCAACCAAACAGCTACTTACACAACCATAAGTAACCATTACGTGAGTCATAGACGTTGGCAGCAGACCCACACCAATAACAACCCATTTCCGGACCTGCTTGTTCATTTGGTTTGTAAGAGAGAATATTACCTTTCAGATTTTGAGATAAAGGAGAATAAAGAGTATCCAAATGCCACCTACCAACCAACCAAATATCCTGTATCCGGAGATTTGAATAAAAAATGTGAATATAATCCATCTCATTAGATAACCGTCCTTCTCTTCTCGAGCTAGAAAACCAAAAATTTTGGTTCAAATCTCCAATACACCAAGCAAATCCATCCTTCAACACTTCTCAAGCCTTGCAAAGACACCTCCAAATAGGAGAGTTCTTGTTCTTAGGATAACTAAACCAGTCATATAGAGATGATCGGTATTTGACATCCAACAATTGGACCCATAGCTTGTTTGGCTGTTAGAAAAAAAAAAGTCTAAACTAGCTTTCCAAGAAGAGGAATATTTACACAATAAGAATCTCTAATCCCCAAACCCCTATATTTTTTTGGAGTAACTAGTACCTTCCAACTAATAAGATTCAATCCTCTTCTATCAACTTATTCTTTCCAAAGAAAATTTTCCTTAAATTTGTTTGAGTTATTAGATAAAGTAATCTTATTAAGCTATGGTCTATACTATATTGACAGAAATGACCCTGAACTAGAGAGTTCCAAAACTCTATACAAAATGGTTTAATTGATTCATGAGAGGTAGAAAAAGCACCATATAGTTGGAGCTATTGATCTTGTAAAGATCCATCTCATATTTCTGTTGGACACCTCCTATTTGATAAGTAGGTTTTATAACTTTGTTTGCATCAGAGATTAAAGTGAGGTTATATTGCAGTAGAAGAAAAATGAGTATAACATAATTTTTCATTTTCTACAATGTAGCTGTTGTTAAAAACTAATTAAAGGGAAAAGATAATATCTAAGGCTGACATTGGTCAAGTAAAAAATCTATCATTATATGTACTTTTATGAGTATGGACTTTTCACGTAAATTTTTATGCAATTTATTAATATATATGTTAATAAATTACTAAATAGCATGTATGATACTTCTCTTTTCTTAATTAATAGCAAAATATCACAAAAAAGTTGGATTTAATTTATGTCCACATGTAAGTCAGTTGACACAGATATTTAATCATGTGTTATTCTATTAACAAAAGTGATTATATTTTACAATCTATACTTTTTCACCTTCATTTTAAGATATCTATTATATATCTCTAATTTTAAAGTTAAAATGTGTCACATATCACTCTCTCATTGCAATTGAAATCAAATCTTTCCCTCCAAAATCAAAAAACTCTCCTCTCTTCTCTCTTTTTTTCTCTATCTTTCTCATTTCTTCACTCACTCTATCTCTCTTATATATCATTATCAATGACTAATTACGAATTTGACAATTAAAATATACAACATAACATTCTTTTATTGTATTTAAATTAAATTAAAATTAAAATTGAAATACTAAAATTGAAATATAGCTATATTATATATTATATTTATATATTACTAACTAATTTAATAACTAAAATGTGTCATATTACACTCTCTTATTAAAATTTAGAGAATATATTTTCCTCCAAAATGAGTAAATCTCCTTCTTACATTCTCTTATCTACCTCTCTCTTTTTTTCTATTGCTCTCTATCTTTCCCACTCTATATATAGTTGGTAATTTATATTTATATTAGTAATTTGACAAATCAAAATGTGTCACCAGATAATTTTTTCATTATAATTAAAATAATTTTTGAGTTAATTTTATAACTATCAATATAAATTTTTTTATGTTAATATCTAATTATATTTTTAAATAGCAAGTATAAAAATTAATTATTTCTATTTATGCAACAAACTTAATACCTAATCAAATATAAAAATATACACGTTAAATTCTTTTAAATTTTAGATAACGAATGTTAAGATTAAGTAAAAAAAATAAACTCTTTCATTTGAAAATAATAACTAAAAAATTTATTATTTAATTTTGTTTAAGATTCTGGTCTTCTTAGTCGACGGGGACTTTTGTCCCTTAAAACTATTTTATAAAAGTCGTTTAATGCTATAAATTTTTCGTGTCATAATCTATAATATCAGGATCTACGTAATTTTAAAAGACTTATATTCCCGTAATAATATTACAGGTAAAAATACTAGTTTGGATTCTATTTATGGCGAAATATGTGAATGAAGTGTGATGTAAAAAAAAAAAAAAAACAAAATAGAGCTAAAATCATCCTACAGGAATTACACAGTACACTTTGTATTGGTAAATAAATGCATAAATAGAGGGCCAATGGATGGATTGCTGCATGCACAAGGCGCGGGATTCAAACCCCCGACACTTGCTTAAATGTATTAGTAAGTTAACCACTAGACCAACCCAACTTGGTTGAAGGTATTATTATTGTTGACAAATATCTACTTAATCATTGAAGCAAAGAGGGGCTATTGGTTATTGGATGCAACAGTGGACCCTATCCTTTATGTCAAGGCCCAGTCCGGCCAAGACTGGCCCATAAAAATATATTTTTCAGCAAGCCTCAAAAACAGATTTTATAGAAAAAGAAACAAGTAAGCATTTCAATTCAATTTTCAAGTCAATTTACTTTTACTAAAGAAAATATCAGCAGCGAACCATATACTTGGCTAAGCTTCACTGCAACCTACCATTTCTGTTTTGAGTGCATACCACAAACCACTTCCCTTACACTTTCATACTTTCTTGATATTGTGAACATGGCTGCTGAACTTGGAGGAGCTTTTCTCTCTTCTTTTCTCAATGTCCTTTTCGACAGGCTGTCTGATCCTGATATCATCAACATCATGCGAGGAAGGAAGGTTAACCAGAAGCTGCTTCAAAAGCTGAAGACCATTCTGAATGTGGTTGAAGCTGTGCTGAATGATGCCGAGAAGAAGCAGATCACTGACTCTGCTGTCAAGAGGTGGCTCGAAGATCTCCAAGATGCAATCTATGATGCTGATGACTTGTTGGATGAAGTTGCCACCAAAGCTGCCACTCAGAAGAATCCACCAGGTAACTTCCTGTCTCGTTTTCTCAATTTGCAAGATAGGGAGATGGTTACTAGGATTGAAGACATCATTGTTAAACTAGAAGAGATTGCAAAACACAAAGATATCCTTCGTCTAGAAAAGATTACAGCCAAGAACATGTCTGGGAGGATCCCGTCAACCTCACTGGTTAAAAAATCTGATATATTTGTTGGAAGGGACAAAGAGAGAGATACCATAGTGAAATTCTTGTTAGATGATGCTAACGATGGTGAGCTGTCTGTGATTCCCATCTTGGGCATGGGTGGGATAGGAAAAACTACTTTGGCTAAATTGGTTTATAATGATGACAAAGTGAAGCAAAAGTTTCATGTATTCAAGGCATGGATTTGTGTTGGTGAGCAGGAATTTGATGTTCTTAAGGTCACAAAGGCTGTGATAGAGAAAGTTTGCAGTCCTTGTTACTCAAATGATTTAGATACAGCTCAAAATCATTTGAAGAATGTGCTAGCGGGGAAGAACTTCTTGGTTGTTCTGGATGATGTATGGAGCAGTAATCGTGAGCGTTGGGAAAGTTTTCTAAATCCTTTTGAATGTGGAAGTGAGGGAGGCAAGATTCTTGTAACAACACGTCTTGATACAGTTGCTTCTGTGGTGAAAACTAAACATACTGAAGCTCACAATTTGAGTTTGTTGGACGAAGATCAATGCTGGTCAGTGTTTGCAAATCGAGCATGGGATCCTACAGAATCCCGAGATCATTCAGCTTTAGAAGAAATTGGTAGAAAAATTGTTAAAAAATGTAAAGGATTACCTTTGGCAGCTCAAACACTCGGAGGGTTATTGAGAGGGAAAGATAATGAAAAGGATTGGAATGGTGTTTTGAATAGTGAATTTTGGGAACTCTCTGAGGAAGATAGCGGGATTCTTCCTGCATTGAGAATCAGTTATTACCACCTCCCTTCGTATTTAAAACGCTGTTTTGTTTATTGTTCATTGTATCCAAAGGACTTTGAATTTGATAGAGATGAATTGACATTATTGTGGATGGCAGAAGGTCTTTTGCTACAACCAAAGAGTGGAAACACTTTAGAAGAAATTGGTTATGAATATTTTGATGATTTGATTTCGAGATCATTTTTTCAACATTCTAACTCCGCTAAAAATTCATTTGTAATGCATGATCTCATGCATGATTTAGCAACGTTCTATGCTGGAAAGTTCTTTTCTGGTATCATTGAACTCAAAAATGCAGCAAAGGATGATACCAAAACTCGCCACTTGTCATGTGCTCGCAACAATGATGATGATTCACTTATGAAGATCATGGAAGCATGCAATAGGTTAAAACATGTGAGGACATTGATGCAAATCAATTTGCATAAAGGCGGTGTAATCCCAGAGGGAGATGGAGTAACCGTTCCTTGTCACTTACTAGAAGAATTGAAGTGTTTACGAGTTTTGTCATTTAAATTTTTTTCAGATGATGAAAACTTGTTGCATGGTTCAATTGGCAAATTGATCCATTTGCGTTATTTGGATCTTTCATACACATCCATTGTGACTTTGCCTGAGTCTTTAAGTTGCTTGTATAATTTACAAACCTTGAAGTTGAGAAGCTGTAAAAATCTTAAACAGCTTCCCTCCAACATGCAAAATCTTGTCAATTTGCGTCATCTTGATCTTTTCGACACTGGTTTAAAAGAGATGCCAAAAGGTATGAGCAAATTAAAAGATTTGCAATTTCTAAGTAATTATATAGTGGGAAAGCATGAAGAGAATGGAGTTGGGGAATTAGGAGAGCTAGCACATCTTCATGGGTCATTGAGTATTGGGAAATTAGAGAATGTTAATAATAGTGGCGTGGCATCGAATGCAAGGATGGATAAAAAAATTCACCTGAATGCTTTATATTTGATGTGGTCACCATTTGAAGAAAGTGAGGTTTGTGATTCCCAAACTGAAAAAGATGTACTTGACAAATTACGTCCTCACAAAGGCTTGAAGAAGCTTTTCATGTGGGGTTACAGAGGTACCATGTTTCCAGATTGGGTAGGGCAGTCTTTGTACCACAACATGACTCAGTTGCAGCTGGGTGGATGCAGGAATTGTTGGGTGCTTCCTTCACTTGGACAGTTACCCTCTCTGGAGAGGCTAGTCATTTCAGAGCTCGACAAGCTGAAGATGATTGGTGGCTCATTCTATAAGGGTGATGGAACTCATCAACATCAGGAGACACCCTTCCGATCCCTTAAATCTCTGGAATTTTATGATATGGGTTGCTGGGAGGAATGGGAGTCATATGAATGTGATGATTATGATGATGCACCATTTCCAAAACTTGAGGAACTTCATATATTGCACTGTCCTAAGTTAAGAGGAGATTTACCAACTTTCCTTCCATCTTTAAAAGAACTCCGGATTAATGAATGCGAGGAGCTTGGTTGTTATCTGCCAAGAGCTCCCATCATGCGCCAATTATTAATATATGGCAAACAGGAAGCAAGAATGTGGGACCTACCACTTTCACTGCAACGAATAATAATTGAAGGAAACCAGCTTGTGGATTATGTGTTTGAGGCCATTATCCACACCCGACCAACCTCTCTCAATTATTTAAGAATCTCAAATTGCTCATCAGCAATATCATTTCCAGGGGATTCTTTGCCCCCTTCATTGAAAGAGCTAACCATTGAGAATTGCAAGAATGTAGAATTCTCAATCCAACACCAACAACAACATCACTCGCTAGAGTCTCTACGCATAGACAACAGCTGTGATTCACTTACATCCTTCACATTGCCAGCTTTCCCAAATCTCAAGTATTTGACAATAGCAAGATGTGAAAATTTGACATCTCTGGGCAGCATAAGGCTGCCTGCCTCTTTACATTTTCTCTACATCAGCAAATGCCCATTGTTGGGTGAAGGCATAGAGAGGAAGGACCCCCACATCTGGCCGTCCATTTCCTACATCCCTGACATCTATGTTAATGGGAAACGGATTCACAATGACTCAACATCTTAAAACAGGTAACTCTTTTTCTCTCTATATATATCTCAAAGCCACTTCATCTTCTCCATATATGCACCAACATCATATTCATTCTCCCTTACCCAAATTTTACTTTTATTTCCAATTTTAAATTAATAGGTTATTCATCAACCCACATCCCCACTATTGTAACCAAAGTATTCCTGTCCCAAGAAACTCATTCCTCAACTTCTACCCTCAACACATTTCTACTCACATTCAGTAACAGATTTTTCAGCTGCCTTGAGCTTCCAATTCCAAACTTTTGAGTAAAATCAGAAAATTAGAAATTTAGAAAGTGAGAGAGAAGAATATCATCATTCAAATAGTAAAATCAGAATGTGTTTACTGTGTATGGTGTTCACTTTTCTGTAAAAGAAAAAAGGCATAGTGTTTGTATGTGAGTGAGAGCATCTAGCAAAAGCCTTAAGAGAGTCTGAGTGGCTTGTAATCTTGACAATTTGAATTCTGAATCCGTTTAGTGAAAATCCCACCATTTTCTATGGTGGGAACTGGATGTAGATTCTACATTATTGGATTCGAACCAGGATATATCACTGAGTAACTCTCTTCTAACTTTCATCTCTTTATTAGCATGTTTATTTACTGCATTTCATGAGTTCTCATAAAATTGTTATAACCTGTCATACTAGTGCTTTTGCGATTGTTTTGAAAAATTTTCCTGTTAAAAATTGTGTGAATGTTCTGATAGGTTTACTAATTTTGGTTAGTGGTTGACCTTGTGTCATCTCTTTTGAATATGTGGGCTTGTTATGGTAAAAAATAGTTTATATGTCTATATAATTATTTTTTTTTTCCTGTAGCAAAATCATATTCCTACAATGGTTATCAGATGAAGACATTGATGTGGTTGATTCCCAAATTGAAAGAGATGTGCTTGACAAGTTACATCCTCACAAAGACTTGAAGGAGCTAAGAATCAAGGGCTACTGAGGTACAATGTTTCCAGAAATAGACAACAGTTGTGAGTTGTGATTCACTTACATCCTTCATGTTCCCAGCATTTCCAAATCTCAGACTTCTGACAATCAAAAGATGTGAAAATTTGAGATCTCTTGAGATGGTGTCAGAGTTACAGTTCCTCTGGCAATTATCAATTAAGAGATGTCCTATGCTGGAGAACATAAGGCTACCTGCCTTTTTAAGCGATCTCAGAATCGGTGGATGTCCATTGTTAGGTGAACTTATATGGAGGAAGGATCCCCACATTTGGCATACTATATCCTGCTTCTGGAGACAGATTTCATGATGATTCAACATTTTAAAACAGGTAAAGATGAACCTTTTGTTGTCTGTATTTCATTCTTAACCTTAGGAATCATCATTCTGTAAGCCTTATATCATATCTTACATACTAATGTGCAGTTTAAGACAATGGAAAAAGGCAGGCATTGTAGAATCATGGAAACACTTTCTTCTAGCATTGTACATTGAGCACAGCTTATTGGGACAGAGGATGAAGGAGATGAATCTTGAGAGGTATAGTGAAACCTTCAAACTCTCATTTAGTTTTTTTTGTTGTCACAAATTCACAATACATGACAATTCTTAATATTCATAATCTTTTTCTTTTAAACAGAGCTATAATATATGGCTGGAAGGATCTTGATGTGATCATAGATGCTTTGGGAAAAATGATGATTGATGAATTGAGTGAAGTTATTATCAAGATTCTACATGGATGGAAGGAAATTGGTGTGTAACCAGCAACCACTCACCAGCCCTTACTCTTTCTCAACTGAAAAATGAACTGAATGTGTAACCTACAAAGTGTGCATTCAGATTTGTTGATAGAATAAATAATTTGGATTGCTTAGCTGAGTCAATTAGTGAGATGCATTATGCCATTTGATTTAGAATCAAGTTTTCTGTCTCGTTTTGTGATTTTATTATTAGTTACTAAAATGACATGTTACACTTTTCTGTGTGAAGTAAGTGAGAATAATTTTGTTAATTTTTCATGTTTGGTTCCACGGTTGATATCTTGAGGAATGGAAAGAGCATCTAGATTCTTCTAGTTTTGTGCTCTTAATATACTCAGATTTTTTTTTTCAGTTCTGGTTTATGGAAATTTAAAATATTTTTCATACACAACATAAGCTAAAAGATATTTTGCATTTGGATGAATTAATAACATAACCCTCCTTTCCCCTCCCTTTTCTTCTCCTTTTCAGATTTTTTTTCAATGTAAAATAAATCAAATTTGGTAAACTATTAATAAGACCAAGTATATGCATCTTGTGTTTTCTACTTTCCCTCCTCCTTAGATTTATTTGAGTTATTAGATAAAGTAATCTTATTAAGCTATGGCCTATACTATGTTGACAGAAATGACCCTGAACTAAAGAGTTCCAAAACTCTATACAAAATTGTTTAATTGATTCCTGAGAGGTAGAAAAGCACCATATAGTTGGAGCTATTGATCTTGTAAAGATCCATCTCATATTTCTGTTGGACACCTATTTGATAAGTCGGTTTTATAACTTTTTTTGCATCAGAGATTAAAGTGGGAATGTATTGCAGTAGAAGAAAAAATGAGTATGGAATAATTTTTCATTTTCTGTAATGTATCACAAAATGCTGTTGTTAAAAACTAATTAAAGGGAAAAGATAATATCTAAGGCTGACATGGGTCAAGTAAAAAATTTATCATTATATGTACTTTTATGAGTATGGACTTTTCACATAAATTTTTATGCAATTTATTAATATATATGTTAATAAATTACTAAGTAGCATGTATGATCCTTCTCTTTTCTTAGTTAATAGCAAAATATCACAAAAAAGTTGGATTTAATTTATGTCCACATGTAAGTCAGTTGACACAGATATTTAATCATGTGTTATTCTATTAACAAAAGTGATTATATTTTACAACCTATACATGTAAAGACATTCAAAAGATGACAAGGATGAATTTAGTTAAATAACAATGTAAATAAATTTATACTTTAGATAAAAAAATCTACTTCTGTAACAAAGTTAAAACATGTTTTTGCACATTTCTATCTAGTGCTTTGTATCTATATCTGAAGGTAAATTTGGCCAAACAACCTAGCAGATAACTACCACCTTTTCCTTACCCTTTTGTTTGTGAGAAGCCTGAGTTTGAGTACAAACTCAAAAAGAACTTCATGAATAACCTATAAACTAGAATGTGACCAGCGCCATGCGCGGGACGGTAAATTAATAATAATATATAATAAATATTAAAAATTATTATGTTGTGTAGAATTAAATGAAATATGTATAAACTAAAAAAAAATTTAAATGGTATTTTATTTAAAAAAAATGGTAGTACAAAGTATTTGGATGTTGGAATTGATTTTTGTATTTGGTTTAATTGATGGAATTGGTTTTCTTATGTGGCACTCGTCCTCCTTTTTCTTATTGGTTGTTGTTAGAGTTGTTGCTTTCTTCTTTCTGTCATAGGTTGTTATGAAGGCATGTTCCTTATGAATTGGTGAGTTGTGTGCACTTTCTTTTGTGTTGTTTGTTCCCTCTTTGCATGTATGGTCTTCTTCCGAAAACGTGTCTTGAATTTGTATCGTTTTTTTTTTCCTCAACCTCTTGATAGGTATGTGATCTTCGTCTGATGATATTGGTGTTGGCGAAGTTGGTTCCTATAATCAATAAATAATATAAATTAGAAATAAATGAATTAATTTTTGAGAGACTTATTAGTTATGAAATATCCATAAGTCAGCTGTGTGAATTTTTCAATTTCTGGATTGATATAGATTTTTGTACTTGAAGTTGTGCTAACCTAATAATCACCTAATATTATAATATAACTAGAATGAGACCCGCGCGATGCGCGGGACGTTAAATTAATGATAGTATATAATAAATATTAAAAATTGTTATGTTTTGTAGAAATAAATTAAATATGTGTAAATTGAAGTTAAAAGGTGTTTTATTTTAAATAATTTGTAGTACATAAGATTTGGATGGGAGTTGTACACATTTTTAAACATTTTTATTTGGTGGTTTGATTTTTACATTTATTTTAGTTGATGGACTTAGTCATCTTATGTGGCGCTCGTCCTCCTTTTTTTTGTTGGTTGTTAGATTTTGTGCTTTCTTCTTTTTGTCGTAGATTCTTGTGAAGATATGTTCTTTATGAATTGTTGAATTTGATACACTTTCTATTGTGTTATTTGGTTCCATCTTTGTATGTATGTTCTTCTTCCGAAGACATGTCTTGAATTTATATGGTTTTTTTTTCTCCTTAATCTCTTTATGGAGTGATGCTTCAATGTCATTATTTTTCTGAAATGTCATTAGATTTAAAGCAGTTGTGCCCAATAAGTTTTTTGCGTCGCCATCAAATAGTACAAAAGTTGTTGTAACACTTTGATCTAAAACCTTTAATTGAATTCTGAACCTAAAATAAGTATTGGGCTAACAACTAATAATTTGATAGATGAGATTATGAAAAGTATATAGAGTTACCTTATTGTTGGATATTGTTGTGTTTGATTACATGTGCCACAAATGTAGTTGTTTCTTTTTTTATATATGCTTTCTTCCGACACTTTTTACATTTAACACAGTTCCATCCTAATTTGTCATCAATTTCGTTTATAGTTGCTAAAATTGTGAAGATCTTTTCCTATTCCATATTCAATTTATGTTATCATTGGGTATATGATATTTGAGGAAGTATGAATGTATGATGCATGTTGTGATTTTTTTTTGTCATACTTGATCATCAGATTCTCATTGCATGGCCATTAGATCTAATCATTGATGTTATGTGAAGGAATAGTGAGAAGAGACTTATATATGTAGTTTAAATGGTATAGAATTTAAATACTTATAATGTAAAATTTATTATAATTAATAATATTATTATGACATTTATAATATGGATGTTTATTACATTTGGTGAGTTATTTATAAAAATTAATAAATTAATTGTTACGGTTATAAATTTATTTTATTGTTTATAACGGTAAGATATAATAAATATAGGAATATGAATTCAATGTATTTGTAGNNNNTTATAAGCTATTTTTTAATTTTTTATTTGTATAGTTTATTTTTTTATGATTTAAAAATAATAGTTGATTTGACAAGAGTCGAGTGGTTGATTCTAAAGTTGTGCCAAAAAATAATTATTCTAAAGTTGACAATGCAATTAACGTAGTCAATGGCCTAAATTTATAGAGTTGCGGTCAACATAATTATTGTAATAATTATATATTTAGATTTGTATCCATGCACGATGCATCTTATATGTACAAATATACGCATCAAAAGCTAAAAGTTAAATATTTTTAGTCAAAAAAAAGAAAATAGTTAATTAGTGTTTTGAGGTAAACATGCATGCACGATGCATCTAATATAAAAATGTATGTTTAATATCATATATTTTTTGGTTTCATTTTGATACTCTTTTAATAAATTTGTTTTTTTTTTTTTAGTTTTCAAATATTCTTTTCAAAATTTATATTGGTAAAATAAAATAGAATTTGTTTTTAATAATAAGTAAAAACTACAATAATAGTTCTTTGTACCTAGTGTTACTTCTAAAAATTAAAATGATTGTTTTTTTTTACCAAAGATACAGAGACTCGAACTTGCGACCAATATGGGAGACTATGCTATTTGAGGTATAGCTCATTGGCAAAAATTAAAATGATTATAATAAACATAATTATAATAATAAAATATAATTTTCATTTTTTAAACTTTTAATTTATAAATTAATTGTTGCGGTTATAAATTTATTGTATTGTCTATAACGGTAAGATATAATAAAAAGTTACAAATTTATTAGATTCTATTTTTTAGTTTTTTATTTGTATATTTTATTTTTTTTGCTGATTTGGAAATAGTAGTTGATTTGGCAAGAATTGAGTGGTTGATTCTAAAATTTTGCCAAATAAGCAATATTGTTGACATGGCATTAGTAGAAGGAAAGAAATGTCTCAAAAGTAATGTGGTGCATGCTTATGTATCTACTTTTATATATTAAGAATAGATAGGTTATATAAAATAAAATCGTATTGTATTGTGTCAATTAATGTATTATATAAAATATAATTCTTTGAACTAAAAAAAAAACAATAAATTAAAATTTTTTGAAAAAAATCATACTTTTATATCCACTAACCAATGTTGATGTGAGTGCAACAATTTTTTGGCCCTTGATTTGTGTTGTAATTTCTTTATTTATCTGATTTGAGAGATTTTTCGACAACGTGATTTTCAACACGATGTTTCTAAAATTAATAGTATTTTGTTAATAACTATATATCTAAATGAAAAATGAATTGGTTGTATATTTTTTTACTCTTTGAGTATTAATTTCATTCTTCGTATTTTTGTGGGTTTTCCTTTAACATCTACTTGTTCTTCTTCTTCTATTGCATGCAGTTTTTCAATGACATCTATAATAAAAAGAACAAAAAATGTGTTGATTTTTTTTTAATAAATTATTTTTAATAAGAATAATTGAAATAATATAAAATAAAATTACCTGTTAAAATTTGTCTTTGACCCACTCTGTTAGATAATGTCTCAAGTGATGCAAATTCAAAATAGTGTTGGAGAATGTTCAAAACTGGATCTTTGATTTCTTTCACAATAGTTGTTATTAAAAAATTTGTTTTCATAGTACCTTTAATTGCTCTATACAAATCATTTGCATCTTCTATTTTCAATTTTTTATAGTATAAACTTTTCCTTCTTCTAACAAAATTTTGAATTTGTTTATCATATTTTTCTTCACAATTACATGAAGAGGTGTTCTCTCCAGTGTTAGTAAATCATTGTTAACAATTAGTTAAAAAAAATGATTGCGTTTATTTTTTAAATTATTAGAAAAGGAACAATGATTATCAAATTGAGAGAAGTTTAACTTTAACGATATTAAAATACAATTATATATAAAGTATTATAAAATAATATTAAAAGTATAAAAAACAAAAATAATTAAAGCTTTTTTTTAAATTCAATTTAAAAACAGAATAAATTTGTTTATTTTGTACCTTTTCATCTAATATAATCATTTCTAAGAAAAGAAACTCTTCTTCAATTGTGGGTGTTAATGTTTTTCATAGACGAACCACGCAAACTTTGATAAACCAATTGTCTGTTTGTTTGATAAACCATCACTGGTCGACGTAGTATCTTTCTCCGCCACCTCATCTGCCGTCCAACACGCCACCGTGAGTCCCCCCTACTGTCCATGCAACGCCGTCCAAGATGTCGTCGCCGGCCACCCTGTGGCTCTGAGACGAACCACACGAACTTTGATAAACCAATTGTCCGTATGTTTGGTTATATTGTCCAATGAATGATGCTCCATTGAGTAAGTTTGAGATGTTGTATAGTTTGGAAAGAAATTTCTTATGGTAAATTTGATGTATTTTAAAGAATAGTGATTAGAGACTTATATAAGTAGTTCAAATAGTATATAATTTAAATATTTGTAACGTAAAATTTATTATGATTAATAATATTATTATGACATTTATTATATGGATATTTATTACATTTAATGATTGAGTTTATAGAAATTAATAAATTAATTATTGGTGTTATAAAGTTATTATATTGTTTATAACGGTAAGATATAATAAATATAAGAATATAGATTTAATATCTTTATAGGTTACAAACTTAATTTCAAAATTTATAATTTAAAAAGACTTGGTTGAAGAATATTTGTATATTATATGAATTTAATAAAAAACTTCTAGATTTATATGGATTTAATATAAAACTTTTAGGCTATTTGCAAATGTTTAAGTTTTAGGAAGTTTTAGAATACTTCACCTACATGAATAAAATACACCCGATGCTTGATGTGACTATATGATACTCTTTTTGTATTGTAGAGATCCAAAGTTGAGACCTATGTTCGCTGAAATAATGGCAGTAGTGAAGTAATATGCAATAATAATGATATAAATTTTTAATGAGTTAATTTACATAAATTAATAAATTAATTATTAGTATAATAAATTTATTGTATTATTTATAACGGTAAGATATAATAAATATAGGAATATGATTTCAATGTCACGTTACAAATTTAATTTCAAAAATTTTAATTTAAAAAGACTTGATTAAAAAATATTTGTATATTATATGGACTTAATTGAAAATTTTTAGACTAATATTAATAAAAAATATTAGTCCTTAACGTTTCTCTTTGAACAATTAATATATACTAACGTACCAAAAATGACGAAAAGTTTATTAGCAGTAATTCAAAATTAATATTCTAATTACTTAATTAAATGACTTCATAAAATTTTGCAGTTAAAATAGAAGCTAGTACATCTTCTTTCTGCCCATTTTTTCTTATCCCACTTTTAAAGCAATTTATTAATTAATAATAGTATTTTATTTGTAATCATGAATAATACCAATTATTCCTAATAAAATACATAAATTAGCAAGTTGAATTAGATAATATCATACTATTAAATGTTATCGATTCTTGGTAGATCAAATTGAATGCCGATGTCTTAATGCTAAAGATGACCAAGCATTCCACCTAATATGATATTGTCACATTTAAATATATATTTCTTAGTGAAGTAATATGCAATAATAATGATATAAATTTATTTACTAACTAATAAATTATTATAAGCTTTAAAATGTAACTTTAACCTATTTAAATTGTTATATGTGATTAAGAATATTACATAAATTTCATAGACCAATTTTAAGTGGTTTAAATTATGATTTATAAATGATATGATTAAGAATTTTGTAAAAGAAAAAAAAATAAAAAATTGTAGCATAATATATAAATAAATTTAGAAGTATACAAAACTAAGAGGAAAAAATATCCTTAAATTCAACCCATGGTTATATGTGCAATGTCTAAAAAGAAGTATTGAGATTTGATTTTCGGACCAGTTAGAGCATTGTAGAGGTCGACCTTATTTCGAAGCGTGTTATACCTGTAGATACAACCATTTTCACAAAAAATATGTATGAGAAATTTTAGAAGAAAGAAATATAAACATTACTCAAGACGTAAAAAATTGATTACTTATGAAGAAATATATTATCGCAAATTTTTTCAAAGGAGTTTGGTATGAAATTACTCATCGACTCACAATGTGTAAGAGATGACTTACTTTATAAAAAATATATTCTCATGAGTTTGTTGAAATGCCATTGATATGGAATCAAGTACTGCAAGTATAAACGACTGGGAAAGAATAAGTTTATGAATAAAAAAGATAAAAGATAGGTTAAATATATCTACTTTTAATTTCTTATATAAAATTACCTCAATGTTGTAATCCTTAGGAAAATACTTAGTACAAATTTTCTTCGTTGGACGAATTTTTTTAGTTGGTCTGGTTTCTGCAATTGATGCAATGCGGAGAGGTGCCAAGAAGAAGAGGGTTTCGAGAAGCATAAGAAGAGTAAAATTTGATTCGAGGAAAACACTGGCTCATTCCGGAAGAGCATGGAGGAAATAGAATTTTGGTACGGAGAGGTGCCAAGAAGAAGAGGGTTTCGAGAAGCATGAGAAGAGTAAGGAGTTTTCAGGCGAGAAGCACGAGAAAAGTAATGAACTCTTTGGTTTTCAGAGGTTTTTTGGGGTAAATGTTAATTTGTGTTTTTGTTGTTTTTTATTCTGTTTTTTAGTTTTTTTTTTAATTTAAAAATAAAAGTTGATTTGGCAATATTTGAGTGGTTGAAATTTGGCAAGATTTGATTGGTTGTTTCTAAAATTTTGCCACGTAAGCAATATTGCTGACATGGCGTTAGTAGAATAAGAGGAATAACTTAGAAGTAATGTGGTGCATGCTTATGTATCTACTTTTATATATTAAGAATAGATTCTGTATTCACCTTTGCTTCAGGTTATTAATAATAAGTATTATTTTTTGTAAAAACTATGGACAAGATTACATAAGAAAACTCAATGGCAAATAGAAGCTATAAAATTTATCACTTGATCAATCTAAATTATAAGCAAGCAGTACAAACAAGCTGCATAATTGAGTATGGTTTTTTACAAAATGTCTTGTTTGTTCAGCTTGTGTTTTTCAAATTTCCTGGCTTCGCTTATTTGCTGAGATTACAGTAAATGTTATTCTTCTGCAGTTTATATATTTAATGCAGAGTATTTTACATGCCTTAGACAAATACATTAAAAAAAAATGAAATCATCCAACTTTGATAAAATCATCCTACAATATTCTTGTTTAGATTATTGTTTTCCCTGTTAAAATTTGGACATTGTAAAATACATTTTGGACACACTGAGAGTGTGGCAACAAATTCAAATATAAGGGCATCTTCATTATCTCATGCAATAATTTAATTTATAATCAAAATAGTCATATTCTGTAATCTAATACTAAATCATCGTATGATTGCGTGATTTTGGTTAAATGGGGGAAAACAACAAATATTTGCTTAAACAAAACCCTTTTTATTGTTTGTATAAAGCAGTTTACTACTTTACTGTATGTATAGCTAATAATACAATTAAGGACCATTCACATTTGGATTCCTCTTCAGTTGGTGGAGGATGGTCCCCATGACGTTAAACATCAAACTCATCATTTCAATACATTTGCATTCCATTTAGAAAATAGAAGTATCTTATCCAGAACAAAGTAAGAAATGAGTGAATGAAATGTGATGCAAAAACAAAAAAGAGTATATGTGCACTACTCAATAATTGAAGTGGGCCATAAACTTTTTGAAAGCACTGAAACATGTCACTGCCTTGGAGGAAGAAACAAAGAAGCATATGTGAACTTGTCCCGGGTACCAATAACAGTAAGCATTTCAAGAAAATATCAGCACCACGCCATATACTTGGCTATGCTACACTGCAAACTACCACTTCACTATTACCCTTCAGTTTTCGTCAATTCGGAGTTTTGAGTGCATACTACAAACCACTTCCCTTACTATTTCGTACCTTGATCTTGTGAACATGGCTGCTGAACTTGTGGGAGGAGCTTTTCTCTCTTCTTTTCTCAATGTCCTTTTCGACAGGCTGTCTGATCCTGAGATCATCAACATGATGAGAGGAAAGAAGGTTGACCAGAAGCTGCTTCAAAGGATGAAGACCATTCTGAATGTGGTTGAAGCCGTGTTGAATGATGCTGAGAAGAAGCAGATCACTGACTCTGCTGTCAAGAGGTGGCTCGAAGATCTCCAAGATGCTGTCTATGATGCTGACGACTTGTTGGATGAAGTCGCTACCAAAGCTGCTACTCAGAAGGATCCACCAGGTAACTTCTTGTCTCGCTTTCTCAATTTGCAAGATAGGGAGATGGTCACTAGGATTGAAGAAATCATTGCTAGACTAGAAGATATTGCAAAACACAAAGATATCTTTCATCTGGAAAAGATTGCAGCCAAGAACATGTCTGGGAGGATTCCATCAACCTCACTGGTTAAAAAATCTGATATATTTGTTGGAAGGGACAAAGAAAGGGATGCCATAGTGAATTTGCTTTTAGATGATGCTTACAATGGTGAACTGTCCGTGATTCCCATCGTGGGCATGGGTGGGATAGGAAAAACAACTTTGGCTAAATTGGTTTATAATGATGACAAAGTGCAGCAGAAGTTTAACGTGAAGGCATGGGTTTGTGTTGGTGAGGAGGAATTTGATGTTCTTAAGGTGACAAAGATTGTGATAGAGAAAACTTGCAGTCCTTGTTACTCAAATGATTTAGATACAGCTCAAAATCATTTGAAGAATGGGCTAGCGGGGAAGAACTTCTTGGTTGTTCTGGATGATGTCTGGAGCAGTAATCGTGAGCGTTGGGAAAGTTTTCTTACACCTTTTGAATGTGGAAGTGAGGGAGGCAAGATTCTTGTAACAACACGTCTTGATACAGTTGCTTCTGTGGTGAAAACTAAACATAATGAAGCTCACAATTTAAGTTTGTTGGATGAAGAACAATGCTGGTCGGTGTTTGCAAATCGAGCATGGGGTCCTACAGAATTCCGAGATCATTCAGCTTTAGAAGAAATTGGTAGAATAATTGTTAAAAAATGTAAAGGATTACCTTTGGCAGCTCAAACAGTTGGAGGGTTATTGAGTGGGAAAGATAATGAAAAGGATTGGAATGATGTTTTGAATAGTGAATTCTGGGAACTCTCTGAGGAGGATAGTGGGATTCTTCCTGCATTGAGGATCAGTTATTATCACCTCCCATCATATTTAAAACGCTGCTTTGTTTATTGTTCTTTGTATCCTAAGGACTTTGAATTTGATAGAGATGAATTGACATTATTGTGGATGGCAGAAGGTCTTTTGCTAGAACCAAAGAGTGGAAACACTTTGGAAGAAATTGGTTATGAATATTTTGATGATTTGGTTTCGAGATCATTTTTTCAACATTCTAACTCTGCTAAAAATTCATTTGTAATGCACGATCTCATGCATGATTTAGCAAAGTTCTATGCTGGAAAGTTCTTTTCTAGTATCCTTGAACTCAAGAATGCAGCAAAGCATGATACCAAAACTCGCCACTTGTCATGTGCTCACAAAAATGATGATGATTCGCTTATGAAGATCATGGAAGCATGCAATAGGTTAAAACATGTGAGGACATTGTTGCAACTCAATTTGCATAAAGGTCATGGAACCCGAGAGGGAGATAGAGTATCCGTTCCTTGTGACTTACTAGAACAATTGAAGTGCTTACGAGTTTTGTCATTTAAATTTTTTTCAGATGATGAAAACTTGTTGCATCGTTCAATTGGTGAATTGATCCATTTGCGTTATTTGGATCTTTCATACACATCCATCGTGACATTGCCCGAGTCGTTAAGTTTCTTGTACAACTTACAAACCCTGAAGTTGAAACTTTGTAGAAATCTTAAAAAGCTTCCCAGAAACATGCAAAATCTTGTGAAATTACACCATCTTGATATTGGCGGCACTGATTTGGAAGAGATGCCAAAAAAGATGAGCAAATTAAAAGATTTGCAATTTTTAAGTTTCTATATTGCGGGCAAACATGAAGAGAATGGAATTGGAGAATTGGGAGAGCTAGCACATCTTCATGGGTCATTTTGTATTGAGAAACTAGAGAATGTTAAGAATAGTGGTGAAGCATCGAATGCAAGGATGGATGAAAAAATACACCTGAATGCTTTATATTTGAGGTGGTCATGTTCATCATTTGAAGAAAGTGAGGTTTGTGATTCCCACACTGAAAAAGATGTACTTGAGAAATTACGTCCTCACAAAGACTTGAAGGAGCTATTCATCTGGGATTACAGAGGTACCATGTTTCCGGATTGGGTAGGGCAGTCTTGGTACCACAACATGACTGAGTTGGAGCTGAGTGGATGCAGGAATTGTTGGGTGCTTCCTTCACTTGGACAGTTACCCTCTCTAATGACATTGAAGATTTCAGAATGTGATATGGTGAAGATGATTGGTGGAACATTCAATAAGGGTGATGCAACTCATCATCATCAGCAAACACCCTTCCCATCCCTGAAATATCTGTCATTTTATTATATGAGTTGCTGGGAGGAATGGGAGTCATATGAATGTGATGAAGATGATGCACCATTTCCTCAACTTGAGCATCTATTGATAGCGAACTGTCCTAAGTTAAGAGGAGTTTTGCCCTCTTTCCTTCCTGCTTTGAAAGAACTTGTCATTTCAGGATGCGAGGAGCTTGGTTGTGATCTGCCAAGAGCTCCCATCATACGCCAATTAGAAATATATGGCAAACAGGAAGCAAGAATGCGGGACCTACCACTTTCACTGCAAAATCTAAGAATCGAAGGAAACCAGCTTGTGGAATCTCTGTTTGAGGCCATGACCCACACTCAACCAACCTCTCTCAGTTATTTAAGAATCTTAAATTGCTCATCAGTTGTATCATTTCCAGGGAATGCTTTGCCCCCTTGGTTGAAAGATTTGCGCATATACGATTGCAAGAATGTAGAATTCCCAATGCAACACCAACAACATGAGTCACTAACGTATCTTACAATAAAGAACAGCTGTGATTCACTCACATCCTTCGCATTATCAGCATTCCCAAAACTCTATTATCTTAGAATCCAAGAACTTGAAAATTTGACATCTCTGGAGGTGTCACAGTCACAGTCCCTCCAAGACTTATCAATTTCAGGCTGCCCTAAGCTGGAGAACATAATAAGGCTGCCTGCCTGTTTAAGGGTACTCAGAATCAGAGAATGTGGGTTGTTGGGTGAAGGCATAGAGAGGAAGGACCCCCACATTTGGCCATCCATTTCCCACATCTCCTATATTTATGTTGATGACAAACGGATTCGCAATGACTCAACATCTTAAAACAGGTGACTCTTTTGCTATCTCTATCCTAAACCCACTTCACTTCATCTTCTCCAACATCATATTCATTCTTACTTTTATTTTCCAATTTTAAACTAATGGAGTAATGGACTAACCACTATCTATTCATTATGATTGACATTCTGTGTAAATGACATGAAATTTCTAACTAGTAGTTGAACTTTCAGTTCTCTCAGCATTTCATAGTTTTCATTAATGTCCTCAACTGTGAGCACTACCCATTTATGAATAACTACCATCTTCTTTGTTTTGGCAGATATGAAGGGATAATTAATTTTTTCTTTTTTCATTTTTTCCAATTTGATTACTGTGTAGCTATGTAGTATATTTCCTTTCCAACAAGTGAGCATCTTAAGTTTCATGATGAACCAAGATAATTTAATTTTAGTTCATTATGTAATAAATTTATCTTGAAATACATGCATTTTATGGTGCTATATAGTTACTGATTAAGATTTGGTTTGCATTATCACGTGGTTAGGTCAAAGAATACCAAGCAATGCATTATTACAAGATGTGTCGGGTGAAATACTTTCATGCATGTATAGGTGCCACACTTGATACCTTCAGCTATGAAATTTTTGTTGATACGTGGAGACACATAATATATACTTCTTGTGTTTCCTAATTTTCTCTTTCATTTCCTTTTTCTTTTTCTTTTTCTTTTCAGGAATGGATCAAATATAAAGGGTAATTTATTTTGCATGGTCATTCTTAGATTTATTTGAGTTACTGGATGATTACAAAGTAAGCTATGGCCAATGATAGAGATATCCAAAACTCTCAGCAAAATGGTACAATTGGTTCTTGAGAGGCAGAGAAGAAGAACCTCTACAATTGGGGCTATTGTTGCAGAAGTTTGGAACAGGGGAATTGCATGCTTAAGTAGTTGCTGGGATGTATAGTTTTTCTAATTTTGTGTTATTTAAGCTGTTGGTTTGACGGGTCTTGATGGCATTCGACCACACCACTAGGATTTATGTCTGTTTTTTTGCGTGTTAATAGGGAAATTTTATTTTATAAACTTGTATTATGAACTGCTTAAATCATAATATCATGGTACTCTTTTTCTTTGTTTGGGTTTTGCCAAGTGAGTTTTTGACTTTTTTCTAGTATAGTTTTAACGAGGTTGCTCCATTGTGATCCTGCTGGTTTATATGCTCCGTAATCTAAAAGAATACTGTAGATAAAGAAAAAAAATGGGAATTGAACGATGCTGAGAGGAAACAGATCACTGACCTTGCTGTCAAGAGGTGGCTTGAAGATCTCCAAGATGCTATGACAATTCTTAATATTCACAATACATGATGGAACTGCTAGAACTTGAGAAGGGAGGGGGTTTTATCTCATATGTTAGTAAATAATAATAAATAGTTGATGATGACAAACATGTTGAAGTTGGGTTAATAGCCCAATTGAGTTTGATGTGTTAATTAGTGATACAGGTCCAAGGAGCAAGAAAACCGACCCAATAACAAGCAAACAAAGGCAACAATAGTTCAAATCCAGAAGCTCCAAGAAAATGAGTGGCTGAACTTATATCATCATGAGCAATCCAAAGAAAGAGTAGCTAATAGATAGGGAAGGAAAAAAGGAAGAAATCTGGTCCAAGAAGCAAGAAAATAGGCCCAACAAAATAATGAAGCCCAAAGGAAAAAGAAATCTGAAATGCTAGTGTAAAGAAAGGAAATTGGACCAAACATAAAGCATAAGGCCAAACTTACAACAACAGCAGCTCAATGAGATAGAGCAATTGAAAGTTTGAAACAAAGATTGTTGATGGGTTCTCTAACCAACAAAGCCCAAAAATAATATAACAAAGAATTCAGCTGGGCCAGATGAAACATACATTCAATCCAAGTCCAAGAAGTTTCCACCAAGTAGAAATTCTCCAAAGCCAACGTTCACAAGTTTACTTTAGTCAGAATCAAAAAAAGAGAGAGAGTTTTTTTTCTGGTTCTGTCACCAAAGAAGAAAGAAAGAGAAAGATTCATCATGAAAGCAAAGTCATATCACACTAATCAAAGCATGTTAAGCAAAGTCAAAGGTTAAAGGTAAATAATTTCCATTTGCATGCAGGTTGATTTCTTCACTCCTTCTCCTACTCTTTGCGACACCATTTCTAGAAAGAAGTAGAAACTAGTGATGGATTAGCTCTGCTTTAAATCAATGGCTCAAAGTGTTGCTTGGAGCCAAAGCACCTTATCAAAGGTGTGGATTTGGAATTGTCACTGAGAAGACATCTTTCTGATGCTCTGTGGACCTCGGTCAAAACAAATGAATCAGTTTCAAAATTTCTAATTTGGGGGATGATTGAAGAAAAAAGAGGCACGATTTTTGAGATCTCAAAGTCCAAGGAGTTGACTGGAGAGAAACCCTATCTCTCTTTCAGCGCAAGGTATAAAAAGAAAATTACTTCTCTGTTTTGGACAAGGAGAGAGAACCAGAATCTGAGTTGCATTGAGAGCTTTCCTGTGAGCGTTCAACGCTTTGGACTGTGTTTCTACATCAAAGAAACATACCGCCAAAATGAAGAACAATCATAGAGAAGTTCTGAAGTTAGTTCATCTGATAGCTGAAAGGTTGTGATCATCATCTCCTTCATGGTTTATTGTTCCATTATTCTATTTCAATGTTTATCTTTCTCTGTTTTTTCTTGAGTGAAAAAAGACATAAATGTGAGGCATTTGAAAAAGCCTAATAGAGAGAAAAGGCAAAGAGAGGAACTTAGAGAGAAAAGCCAAAGTTGATTTCAGATTTCTATTTATTTGTATTTCAATTTTGCATTTTGTATCTAATGTATCCCTTACTAAGTTGGAGAAGCACTTAGTGTATTGAAATTTGGTTTGTCCCAAATAGGATTATGTTGAGTCCTAGAGAATTGGTGTTTGTAACACTTGAAAGTATAGTGAAAATCCCACCAACGTTGTGGTAGAGATTGGATATAGGTTGCATTGCACAGAGCAACTGAACCAGGATATATGCTGGTGTCATTTTCTTCTTCTCTGCACTATTTTGTCTCTCTGCGATTTATGAGACGAAACTAAATTGTTTCCTGCACAATCCTTCACGCAGACAAACAGAAGCAAAGTTTCATTTCTTGGTTTTAAGGGTTAATCAATCAACTTAAAATAAGGCCATAGATTCAACTCCCCCTCCTTCTTTAGGCCATCAAGAACCTTCAATCCTGGTTCGGATTCTAAGTGTCATGAATCCTACGTCCAGTCTCCACCACAACCATGGTGAAATTTTCACTATAATCAACTGATTACATTCATCAATACTATTGAATAACAACGTAATTCAACTAGTATCTACCACTAAGCTTTCTTCACCTAAGCTCAGCTTTCCAAGTGTTGTCCCAACTTGGAAGGGAAACCTAAACAGATTCAAACTCACCAAGTGCTATCTCAACTTGGCAAGGGAAACTAATTTTAGTTCAACAACTCAATTACACAGATTTTCAGTGGCTCTTTCGTGCATCTTTTTTGCCTTTTCTCTCATGGCTTTTTCACTCACATAATTAGTTTTTCTCAATACAAAAGATTGACATAATATAGCCGTAACAAATAAAATCAAAAATGAAGCTCTAATAGAAAAAAAAGAATTCAGTTCAAGTATGTTGAGACGATGGTCATGAGTTTGCTCTCTTTTTCTTCATTTTCATTGTTGAAATGAAGTCTGTTTTATATCATCAGCTTGCTTTTCAATTTGCCTCTTCAATTCCTTGTTTCTTTAACCCGTTGGAGCTGTCTTTGATAGCATGCGGTCCTTTTTCATCCTGCTTCACTAACTCTGCTGGTTGAGGAGCCATTCCACCACCTCTGCTGTTCTTGGATTTGCTTTTTTCCTTGACATGCATTTTCTTTCTTCCTCTACTCCATTACTTCTGCTGTTTGAGGAGCTGCTCCACTACTTTTTCATTCTTACAAGTTTGTGTTTTGCTCTCCCATATTCTGAATTTTTGCTTTACATGTCCTTGGTGTAGTAAAATTGTCCTTGTGTTTAGTTATTTTGTTAGAGTCACAATTGTCCTTGTTGTGTTGTTAATTCTTTTTTGTTCCAGCTATCCTCCTTTCTTCATGATGAAGACAGATGCCTATTTTTCACTTAGCAAATGCATAGCCTTCTACTTTTGCTGAACGGTGCTTGTCAAGTGCCTTGGGCTTGTGCATTGATTTGAAGCATTGAAGGAATACTCAAGCAACATGTTGGGTTGAGAATTGAATAATGGGCCTGCACTACTAAGACACACATTAAATAATATTGGGCTTTTAACTCAAATAATGTTTATCATTATATATGAGCCCAAAATCAAACTTAGCTCAACAATACATATCAAAATCATGACAATTCTTGATGCGATCAGAAAGGCTGTGGGAAAAATGACGATTGACAAACTGAATGACGATATTATCCAGATTAAAGCACTTTGAGATACTCACTTTCTACGTTGATGTAAGGAAATAAGTATTTCTGAATGATTGATCCAACAGTCATCTGCTGTTAGGAAGGTCAGCTAACAAATACCTTTCTTGATATAATTACATAATGTTATTATTTAAGTACAAACAGCATGGACATGCTTATTTTCTATATATATCTTTTAACAAATTAGGTGCAAATTTGAAGGTTATATTTTTTGTTAATTAAAAATAAGATCATCCCTTGAGAAATGTTGAAATATTTACCATGCCCTTGTAATTAATCGGTCTTTCAGCAAATTACTTTGGGATGAGTTAAATTGTTGAGAGCTGTTTTAATATGTGTATTGTGTTTCAGCAAAGAGAAAATTCGGATCAAGGAGTGCAAAAGCCCAACTACTGTGATACAAAGACTAAAACAAGGAAAGCAATCAAACACAAGGCAGCAAAATGAGTTAGTATTCAAAATGAGTGTTTGGTGTCTGATGTATTCTCTCTGTCTCTCTCTTTTCCTTTTTTCTTTTCTTTTCCCTTGAGTTTTAGGATGTTAGTCCGAGTGACAGATTAGTGAAAATCCCACAGTATTTTGTCTTGCGGTTTAGCAAAGATAAAATTATTAGTTGAGTTAATTGTATGTAAAATAAACAAAAATATAATGTTAAAGGTAGTTTTATGTTGAAATTATTTTTTAAAAAGGTAGCTGATGCATGCATATGTGACAAAATACTATTGGATTCACACTATATTAAAAAGAGAAAGGTGAACAATTTTTTATGTTATAGAGAAGCGTGAATGGTTGGTGGGTTAGTAAATAAATGTACAAGTGAATATTGTTAAGCATTTTGCAGCTAAAGATCCATTGTAGGGAGCATTTAAAAAATGGAAAGATGAAAGTCAAAGGCAAAAAACATATGAAGTCAACATTCTTCGCTGAACTATTACCACTTCCTTACTCTCTGTGTTTGTGAGAGAATTCTGAGTTAGGAGTGCAAACAGAAACTGCTTCCCATTCCTTCCCTTTCTTACTTTCTTGCTCTAGTGAACATGGCTGCTTCACTTGTTGGAGGAGCTTTTCTCTCTTCTTTTATCAATGTTCTTTTTAATCGTCTGTCCGATCCTATGATAATCAACATGATGCGAGGAAAGAAGGTTGGCCGGAAGCTGCTTCAAAAGCTCGAGACCATTCTGAATGTGGTTGAAGCTGTGCTGAATGATGCCGAGAAGAAACAGATAGCTGACCCTGCTGTCAAGAGGTGGCTTGAAAATCTCCAAGATGTTGTCTATGATGCTGATGACTTGTTGTATGAATTCGTCACCAAAGCTGCCACCCAGAAGGATCCAGGAAACTTCCTATCTCGCTTTCTCAATTTGCAAGATAGGGAGATGGTTAATAGGATTGAAGAAATCATTGCTAGACTACAAGATATTGCAAATCACAAAGATATCATTGGTCTAAAAAAGATTGCAGCCAATAACCTGTCTAGGAGGATTCCATCAACCTCCCTAGTTAAAAAATATGATATATTTGTTGGCAGGGACAAAGAGAGGTATACCATAGTGAAATTGTTGTTGGATGATGCTAACGATGGTGATTTGTCTGTGATTCCCATAGTTGGTATGGGTGGGATAGGAAAAACTGCTTTGGCTAAATTGGTTTATAATGATGACAGAGTGCAGCAAAAGTTTCATGTCAAGGCATGGGTTTGTGTTGGGGAGGAATTTGATGTTCTTATGGTGACAAAGGCTGTGATAGAGAAAACTTGCAGTCCTTGTTACTAAAATGATTTAGATACAACTCAAAATCATTTGAAGAATGCGCTAGCCGGGAAGAATTTTTTGGTTGTTCTGGATGATGTATGGAGCAGTAATCGTGAGGCTTGGGAAAGTTTTCTATCTCCTTTTGAATGTGGAAGTGAGGATGGCAAGATTCTTGTAACAACCCGTCTTGATACAGTAGCTTCTATGGTGAAAACTAAATATAACAAAGCTCACAGTTTGAGTTTGTTGGATGATGAACAATGTTGGTCAGTGTTTGCAAGTCGTGCATGGGATCTTGCTGAATCCCGAGGTCATTCAGCTTTAGAAAAAATTGGTAGAAAAATTGTAGAAAAATGTAACGGATTACCTTTGGCGGCTCAAACCCTTGGAAGGTTATTAAGAGGGAAAGATAATGAAAAGGACTGGAATGATGTTTTGAATAGTGAGATTTGGGAATATTCTGAGGAAGAAAGCGGACTTCTCCCTGCATTGAGAATTAGTTATTTCCACCTTCCTTCGTATTTGAAACGTTGTTTTACTTATTGTTCTTTATATCCGAAAGCCTATGAACTTGATAGAGATGAATTGATGTTATTGTGGATGACAGAAGGTCTCTTACAACAACCAAAGAGTGGAAACATTTTAGAAGAAGTTGGTTATGAATATTTTGATGATTTGGTTTCTAGATCATTTTTTCAACATTCCAACTATGATGAGAATTTATTTGTGATGCACGATCTTATGCATGATTTAGCAACATTTCATTTCTCATCTGGTGAGGAACACTTGTTTCACGATTCAATTGGTGAGTTGATTCATTTGCGTTATTTAGATCTCTCTGAAACACTTGTCATGACATTTGCGTTATTTAGATCTCTCACCCAGTTATACATCTCAAACTGCTCATCAGTCATCAGTCATATCATTTTCAGGGAATTCTTTTCCCCCTTCATTGCGATGGTTATCTATCAAGAATTGCAAGAACTTAGAATTCCCAATGCAACACCAACAACATTTCTCACTTGAGTACCTACACATAGACAACAGCTGTGATTCACTTACATCCTTTGCATTGCTAGTGTTCCCAAATCTCAAGAATTTGAAAATCACAAGACTTAAAAATTTGACATCTCTTGGGGACGTGTCACAATCACAATCCCTTCAAGAATTATCAATTTTAGGCTGCCCTAAGCTGGAGAAAATAAGGCTGCCTGCCTCTTTAAGAGAACTCAGACTTAGTGAGTGTCAGTTGTTGGTTGAAGGCATAGAAAGGAAGGATCCCCACATTTGGTCAACCATTTCCCACATCCCCCACATCGAAGTTGATGGATTCAGATTTCATGATGACTCAGCATCTTAAAACAGGTAGAGGATCATTTTTTGTCACCTATATTTCATTCTTAACGTTAGGAATCATCATTCTGTAAACCTTGTATATTACTTACAATACAAGGTACATGTGTGTATGCACTTTACTTTCAGTTTGTCAGTGGAATCCTTATGAGACTTTACACTTTAGAAAGTATTCAAATTCAAATTCCCAAAAAAATTATAAACACCTTGTAGATTTACCAGTTTCAAACCGAAATATAAGAACCTTACAAAATCACAAGTTGCATAAATTCAATGCCTTGTTTTTGTTTTTTCACACTTTGTTTCTTCAGCTTGCTTTCATCAATTTCCATGCCTTACCTTATTTCCTAATGTGATTTCAAATGGGAATTCTTCTAAAGGTTTAGATTTTATTAATACAGAACATTTTAGAATTTATGTTGAGCAAGTTATTTGATGTCAATTGTAGGCAGCATTTTAAGTATCTGTTCTTGGGCTAGATGAAGATTCATCTAATGTTATTGCAGACTATGTCCTTGGTGATGAAACATTGGTGACATGATTTTTTCACAATGAAAAGCGCCAACAATAGATTATGGCTTCAAATTTCATGGGAAATAAAGGTATTGTGAGAGCTTCAAACTCTCATTTAGTTTTTTTTTCTTCATCAGGGCTAGAATATATGGGTGGAAAGATCTGGATTTGATCGGAGAGGCTATGTGAAAAATGGTGATTGAGTGAAGATGTTATCCAGATTCTACATGGATGGATGGAACTTGGAAGGAAATATGTGTGTACGCACTGAGAAGCCCTTTTTCTCATTCTCAACTGAAAAAGAACTTCATGAATAACCTACAACTTGTGCATGCACATTTGTTGATAAAAGTATTGACAGCTTATATGAATCCATTGGTGATACTTTATGCCATTTGATTTAGAATCATATCAGAATGAGACCCATGCTATGCGCGGAGAGAATAAATTAATTTATACTATATAATATATTCTAATCTTGTTTAGAGATTGATTAGATAATATGCATACTTGTTAAATTTGAAGTATTTTATATTAAAAATATTTTATAAAATATTTATTTGATAATTTATATATAATTATTCAACAAAAATATAATACAAATTGGATTATAGATTATTATTTTTAGGGTTTTGAATTCATTTATTTAAAAAACCATCATTTTTTTTTATATTAGAGTTGTAGAATCTACATCTTTGTCGTTTTCATTATTTGCAAATAATGAAACAAAAAAGTTAGGAAAAATGAATTCGAATGAAAACACAAAAAATATAATATGAAATTATGAATTAACTTTAGTGTCATTCCCCCATTGTACCTAGTAAGGAGATGTTGTGCTAAATTTAAATTTACTTGGAGCAATTTTTAACAATTTGTATGAGAGATTAAGAGATAAACTGATAAAGTAATAATAATAAGAAGAGTAAAGTATTATTTTTGTCACCAACGTTTGAGGTAAGTCCTATTTGTGTTCCTAACATTTAAATCGTCCTATTTGTATCCTTAACGTTTATAAAAGTGATTTAAAGTTATCCTACTATCAATTATACTATCAAATCAGATTATATTTTTCAATTATTCTCACTTGGATGTATTCATTCTCAATTAGGTCTCACTTGAATGTGTTCGATTTTAACATTATACCCACTATTTGTGTTTAGATTCAATTATGTCCCTAGAAAAGTGAATTATGTAAATGTTGTAGGAATTAGTTTCAACTTTTAATGAGCTATTTTTCGGAATGGATCATTGATTCTATCCCAGACATTTGTATTCTAACTTCAAGAAGAGATTTTTAAAACTCAAACTAAAGCGTTCATGATATGTATTTGACGGCAGGATAACATTGAATCACTTTTACAACGTTAGGGATACAAATAGGATTTATTCCAAACGTTGGGGACAAAAACGATATTTTACTCTAATAAGAATTGTATGCAACATGATTTGTAAATAGACCAAATAGTGTAGTAGTAAGAATCTTATACAATATGTATAAGTTAGCCAAATAATGCGGAATTTGAATATTTATAACTGGAACTTCTTATAATTATGATTATTAATGACACTTTGTTTGTATATATTTATTGTATTTAATTAGTAATTTATGCTTCTGTTGAATAAGATTTTTTTCCCTTAAAGATGATTGGTTAATTCTGGAGTTAAACTTTAAATTAGTCCCTGAAATCGTACTCGAACTTCAGAATGGTCCCTCAAGTTAATAGTTATCAAAAAAACACTGCAAAATTGTACAATTGGTTCTAGAGAAGTAGAAGAAGCACTTCCGTAGTTGGAGCTATTGAGCTTGTAAAGGATCCATCTCATATATTTTCTTTTGGACATATTTGATGGGTAGGTTCTTTAATTTTATTTACAGTTTTTACACCACAACTTAATTGGTTCTTTAGAGGAAGAAAAAGCGCACTTCTATAGTTGGAGGAGCTATTGAACTTGTAAAGAACCATCTCATATTTCTATTGGACTCCTATTTGATGAGTAGGTTGTTTTTAACTCTGTTTTGCATCAGAGATTAAAGTGGGAATGTATTGCAGACTGCAGTAGAAGAAAATTGAGTATAGAATAAATTTTCATTTTCTACAATGCATCACAGAATGCTCCAAAAGATAATATTTATGGTTGTCATTATTGGTCAAGTAAATTACTAAATTTATCATTATATGTACTTTTATCAGAATATGGAAAATTAGAAATGGAACTTTTCACATAAATTTTTATATAAATCAGCAGAATATCACAAAAAAGTTGGATTTAATTTATGTGCACTTTTAAATCAGTTGACGCAGATATTTAATCAGACACCAGAAGATATTTATTAACAAAAGCGATTATGTTTTGCACCCATTACTTGAAAAGACATTCAAAAGGTGACAAGAATGAATTTAATTAAATAATAATAGAAATAAGTTTACACTTAAAGTTAAACCGTTCATCTAGTGCATTGCATCTTTCTCTGGATGTAAATTTGGCCATGCAATCCAGCAGATAACTACCACCTTTTCCTTACCAATTGATGAAAACTTTAGTTGAGTGCAACTACAGCCACATCTTGTGAACATGTCAATATAATAAAGTAAACTATTACTAATAGGTGTTATTTTTTGTAAACAAATATGTACAAGATTATATAAGAAAGCCAATGGCAAACAAAAGTTATAAAATTTATCACTTGATCAATCCAAATTATAAGAAAGAAGTACAAACAAGCTGCACAATCGAGTTATGGTTTTTTACAAAAAAGCTTCGTTTCTTCAGCTTGTGTTTGTCAAATTTCCTGCTTCGCTTATTCGCTGAGGTCTTTGTTAATGTGATTCTTCTGCAGTTTATAAAGAAATGCAGATAGCATTTTATATGCCTTAGACAAATACATTGAAAATCCTACCTGCTGTAATTGCAGATTTCAAATAGAAGTGATGCTGCTATCAACATAGACACCCGAGGCAGAGCCTTGCACCTATAAGATAACAAACCTCAATGGCAATGATGTAGATTGCAAACAGCAAAATTATCATTGTTGTACTCTTTCACTTTCAGTTCAATAAATTTGTATCCCATGCTAAAATAATTAATAAATAAGAATTTCATTTGAAATTCCATTAAGAAAAATAAAAATTCTAGAACTACAATGTGTAAAAGTAGCTTGATGTAAAAATAATAATAATATAATAAAAAAATGAAATGGTCTTACTTTGGTAAAATCATCCAACAATATTCTTATTTAGATTATTGTTTTCCCTGTAAAAATTTGGACATTGTAAGATACATTTTGGACACTATGAGAGTGTGGCAATAATAAATTCAAAGATAAGGGTATCTTCATTATCCCATGCAATAATTTAATTTATAATCAAAATAGTCATATTCTGTAATCTAATACTAAATCATTGTATAATTGGGTGATTTTGGTAAATTGAGGGAAAACAACAAATATTTGGTTAAACAAGTATAAAGCAGTTTACTGTATGTATAGCTAATAATACAATTAAGGACCATTCACATTTGGTTTTCTCATCAGTTGGTGGAGGATGGTCCCATGACGTTAAACATCAAACTTATCATTTCAATACATTTGGATTCCATTTAGAAAATAAAAGTATCTTATCGAGAAAAAAAAAGTAAGAAAAGAGTGAAAGAATGTGATGCAAAAACAAAAAAGAAGTTCTGCTTCAACAGTTCAACTCAATAATTGAAGCAAAGATCACCATATTGGGTATTGGGTGCTGTAGTGGGCCATAAACTTTTTGAAAGCACTGAAACATGTCACTGTCTTGGAGGAAGAAACAAAGAAGCAAATGTGAACTTGTCCCCAGTACCAATAACAGTAAGCATTTCAAGAAAATATCAGCACCACACCATATACTTGGCTATGCTACACTGCAAACTACCACTTCACTATTATCCTTCTGTTTTCGTCAATTCTGAGTTTTGAGTGCATACCACAAACCACTTCCCTTACTCTTTCATACTTTCTTGATCTTGTGAACATGGCTGCTGAACTTGTTGGAGGAGCTTTTCTCTCTTCTTTTCTCAATGTCCTTTTCGACAGGCTGTCTGATCCTGAGATCATCAACATGATGAGAGGAAAGAAGGTTGACCAGAAGCTGCTTCAAAGGCTGAAGACCATTCTGAATGTGGTCGAAGCTGTGCTGAATGATGCTGAGAAGAAACAGATCACTGACCCTGCTGTCAAGAGGTGGCTCGAAGATCTCCAAGATGCTGTCTATGATGCTGATGACTTGTTGGATGAAGTCGCTACCAAAGCTACCACTCAGAAGGATCCACCAGGTAACTTCCTGGCTCGCTTTCTCAATTCGCAAGATAGGGAGATGGTTGCTAGGATTGAAGAAATCATTGCTAGACTAGAAAATATTGCAAAGCACAAAGATATCCTTCGACTAGAAAAGATTGTAGCCAAGAACATGTCTGGGAGGATTCCATCAACCTCGCTGGTTAAAAAATCTGATATATTTGTTGGAAGGGACAAAGAAAGGGATGCCATAGTGAATTTGCTTTTAGATGATGCTTACAATGGTGAACTGTCCGTGATTCCCATCGTGGGCATGGGTGGGATAGGAAAAACTACTTTGGCTAAATTGGTTTATAATGATGACACAGTGCAACAAAAGTTTCATGTCAAGGCATGGGTTTGTGTTGGTGAGGAGGAATTTGATGTTCTGAAGGTCACAAAGGCGGTGATAGAGAAAACTTGCAGTGCTTGTTACTCAAATGATTTAGATACAGCTCAAAATCATTTGAAGAATGGGCTAGTGGGGAAGAACTTCTTGGTTGTTCTGGATGATGTCTGGAGCAGTAATCGTGAGTGTTGGGAAAGTTTTCTAACACCTTTTGAATGTGGAAGTGAGGGAGGCAAGATTCTTGTAACAACACGTCTTGATACAGTTGCTTCTGTGGTGAAAACTAAACATAATGAAGCTCACAATTTGAATTTGTTGAATGAAGAACAATGCTGGTCAGTGTTTGCAAATCGTGCATGGGATCCTTTGGAATCTCGAGATCGTTCAACTTTAGAAGAAATTGGTAGAAAAATTGTTAAAAAATGTAAAGGATTACCTTTAGCAGCTCAGACCCTTGGAGGATTATTGAGAGGGAAAGATAATGAAAAAGACTGGATTGATGTTTTGAAGAGTGAATTCTGGGAACTCTCTGAGGAGGATAGTGGGATTCTTCCTGCATTGAGAATCAGTTATTACCACCTTCCTTCGTATTTAAAACGTTGCTTTGTTTATTGTTGTTTGTATCCGAAGGACTTTGAATTTGATAGAGATGAATTGACATTATTGTGGATGGCAGAAGGTCTTTTGCTACAACCAAAGAGTGGAATCACTTTGGAAGAAATTGGTTATGAGTATTTTGATGATTTGGTTTCGAGATCATTTTTTCAACATTCTAACACTTATGTGAATTCATTTGTGATGCACGATCTCATGCATGATTTAGCAACGTTCTATGGTGGCAAGTTCTTTTCTAGAATCCTTGAACTCAAGAATGCAGCAAAGCATGATGCCAAAACTCGCCATTTGTCATGTGCTTGCAAGAATGAAGATGATTTGCTTATGAAGATCACAGAAGCATGCGACAAGTTAAAACATGCGAGGACATTGTTGCAAATTTTTAATAAATATGGTGTATTCTCAGCGGGAGATAGAGTAGCCGTATCTTGTGACTTACTAGAACAATTGAAGTGCTTACGAGTTTTGTCATTTAATTTTTTTTCAGATGATGAAAACTTGATGCATGGTTCTATTGCCAAATTGATCCATTTGCGTTATTTGGATGTTTCATACACATCCATCGTGACTTTGCCTGAGTCTTTAAGTTGCTTGTACAATTTACAAACCTTGAAGTTGAGAAGCTGTGTAAAACTTAAAAAGCTTCCGTCCAACATGCAAAATCTTGTGAATTTGCGTCATCTCGATAGTGGCGGCACAGATTTAGAAGAGATGCCAAAAAAGATGAGCAAATTAAAAGATTTGCAATTTTTAAGTCACTATATTGTGGGGAAACATGAAGAGAATGGGATTGGAGAACTGGGAGGACTAACACATCTTCATGGGTCATTGTGGATTCCGAAACTAGAGAATGTTAAGAATGGTGGTGAAGCATCGAGTGCAAGAATGGATGAAAAAATACACCTGAATGCTTTATATTTGAGTTGGTCGTCATTTGAAGAAAGTGAGATTTGTGATTCTCAAAGTGAAAAAGATGTACTTGACAAATTACGTCCTCACAAAGACTTGAAGGAGCTATTCATCTGGCGTTACAGAGGTACCATGTTTCCGGATTGGGTAGGGCACTCTTCGTACCACAAGATGACTTGGTTGGAGCTGAGGGGATGCAGGAATTGCTGGGTGGTTCCTTCACTTGGACAGTTACCCTCTCTGGAGAGGCTGATCATTGAAGTGTTCGACAAGGTGAAGAAGATTGGTGGGTCATTCTATAAGGGTGATGGAACTCATCAGCTGATGCACCATTTCCGAAACTTGAGTATCTCTCAATATGGGACTGTCCTAAGTTAAGAGGAGATTTGCCCACTTTCCTTCCGTCTTTGAAATCACTCCTCATTTCAGGATGCGAGGAGCTTGGTTGTTATGTGCCAAGAGCTCCCATCCAACGCTCATTAAGAATAGATGGCAAACAGGAAGCAAGAATGCGGGAGCTACCACTTTCCATGTTGGAGAGAGTATGGGTTAATGGAGAGCAGCAGGTGGAGTATGTGATTGAGGCCATGACCCACACCCAACTAACCTCTCTCATAGAGCTACAGATCTCAGAGTGCTCATCAGCCATATCATTTCCAGGGGATTCTTTGCCCCCTTTATTGAAAGAGTTGCGCATATACAATTGCAAGAATGTAGAATTCCCAATGCAACACCAACAACATCACTCGCTACAGACATTAGAAATACACAACAGCTGTGATTCGCTTACATCCTTCGCATTGCCATCGTTCCCAAATCTCAAGTATCTCACAATTTCAGAGTGCCCTAAGCTGGAGAACATAACAAGGCTGCCTGCCTCTTTAATGCAACTCAGAGTCTATGAATGTCCGTTGTTGGGTGAAGGCATAGAGAGGAAGGACCCCCACATTTGGCCATCCATTTCCCACATCCCCGACATTTATGTTGATAGGAGACGGATTCGCAATGACTCAACATCTTAAAACAGGCAACTTTTTTGTTATCTCTCTATATCCCAAACCTACTTCATCTTCTCCAACATCATATTCATTCTCTCCAACTTAATCTTACTTTTATTTTCCGATTTTAAATGAATAGCTTATCCACCATTCAAGTTGATGGCAGGAGACAGTTTCCATGAGGATTCAACATCTTAAACCAGGTAAAGCATTGTTTTTTGTCATCTATATTTCATTTTAAACCTTACAAATCCTCATTCTGTGAGCCTTATTTTTCACTGCTCATTATGTCATTTGGGGAAAATATTAGTGACATGCTTTCTCAAAATGACAACCCTCAGGCCCCAACACATTCATCGAGTTCTATATTATAATAATGCAAAACAGGGCATCAAGTTAAAACCTCTTTCAACATATTACTCCCAAAAAGCAAAAAAAAAAAAACAAAAAAAACAAAAAAACAATTATCTATTCATTATGATTGACATTCTGTGTTTTTAAATTTTTATTATTAGTTACAAAAATGACATGAAATTTCCAACTAGCAGTTCAAATTTCAGGTTTCTTAGCATTTCATAGTTTTCACTAATGTCCTCAACTATGGGTACTACTCATTTATGTATAACTACCACCATCTATGTTTTGGCTGATGCAGAGAATCCATTTTCAAATGAAGGGGTGGTTTATTTTATTTTTCAATTAGATTCTTTTACTGTATAGCTATGTAGCATATTTCCTCCGTACAAGTGAGAATCTTAAGTTGCTTGAAGAACCAAGATAATTTAATTTTAGCGCAAGATATAATAAATTTATCTTAAAATGCATGCATTTTATGGTGCTATATAGTTACTGATAAGGATTTGGTTTGAATTATCATGTGGTCAGGTCAAAGAATACCAAGCAATGATTCATCAAGATATGTCAAGGGTGAAATACTTGCATGCATGTATAGGTGCCACAGTGAGGGACAGACCCAGAAAATATTAACAATGGTGGTAAAAATATATAAAGTAAAATTTATATATAGATATTTTATTTTATCTTTTTTTTTTCACAGTATACTCTAATATAACAGATCAAGGATTAATTTGTCGTAGATCTGAACTCCAATTAAGAGTCTGTAATTGTCCAATAAATTATTATATATACAAAGTAAAAATTTAAATTCTTGACTCTTGCTTAAATGAACTACTGATATTCTAAAACATTCCAAATAACTCCTAATTAGTTAGTATCATGAAGCTAATTATCACTATTTTTTTAGTTAATTTATTTATTTATTTTAGGAATAAACATAATATAACAGAAAGATAAATATTAACATTTATATATAATTATGTATTTTTATCAAAATCTTTGTGGGGGCAAATGCCCCCTATTTCTTCTATAAAATATTTGTTGATATTTGAGACACATAATATATACTTCTTGCGTTTCCTAATTTTCTGTTTCATTCCCTTTTTTATCTTTTCAGGAATGGATCAAATATGAAGGGGTATTTATTTTGCGTGGTCATTCTTAGATTTATTTGAGTTATTGGATGATTAAAAAGTAAGGTATGGCCAATTATAGAGATATCCCAAACTCTCAGCAAAATGGTACAATTGGTTCTTGAGATTTGAGAAGCAGAGAAGAAGCATTTCTATAACTGGGGCAATTGTTGCATAAGTTTGGAACAGGGGGATTGCATGCTTGAGTAGTTGCTGGGATGTATAGTTTTTTGAGTTTTTGTAATGTAAACTGTTGGTCTTGATGGCAATGCCGAAGGGATTTGACCACACCACTAGGCTTTATGTCTGGTATTTTGGGTGTTAATAGAAAAAATTTATGTTATAATTTATAAACTTGTATTATAAACTCCTTGAATCATAACAGCATGGTACTCTTGTTCTTTGTTCGGGTTTTGCCAAGTGAGTTTTTGATAATTGATTTCTTTCTATTAGATGTACATATTTTATAAGAATATTACCAAGTTCCATGTATGAGCCTTGTTTTCTTAATTCATAGTAAAGGTTGACAATTACTGAAATCATATAAAAACATGAGGAATACTTTAAAATGCATTACAAGTCCTTAAGCATTATTTTTGCATATGGTTTTTCATACCCAATACAGATTAAAGATCAAGCTCAAAACAAGTGAATTCATCAACTCCAAAGATCTTAAGTTCCTTCCATAAAATCTGAAGCTCCTTACATGCATCATCATTCATATCTTTCACACTATTACTCTTAAGAAAATGCAAAACTCTTCCCAAAGCCATGAATGAACAACCATTGTTTAAACTTTTGACTCCTCTTAATTACTCTTGATGTCATGGTTTTCGATAATCTAAACATGCTTCCTCCAATAGTAGAACCAAACATTCTTCAATTTCGCATAAACACTTCAAATCCACTGAACCATTTGAAGGCGTAGTAAACTCTCAATCTCGTTTCTAAACCAGACTGGTGAATTCATTCAAAAGCAATAGTGGATTTATTACACACACACATACAATATACATAAAACTCAACACAAATAATATCTTCTGTTTACTGGATTTATTTAGAGAGAGAATAGTGGTGGATGCAATCTAAAGAAACCAATCAATCAACAAATGGCAATGTTAAAAATCCAAAGTATCTAATTTATGTTCTTTTGAACACTCTTAAGAAATATCCTAAAAACCTTTCATGAAGTATCCACTTTAAAATACACACGTAACAAGAAAAATAGAAAAATATTAAAGTAATGATAGAAAATTTTATAAATAAGGAAAATTATCGTTTGAATCAAAACTTAAATCTAATTAATATAATTAATACTACTTCGCCCACCAGAAAAAAAAATTAAAAGAAAAATAATATTTATACTATATTTTTTGTGTATTTTATTCATTTTTTAAATAAAAAGTGACATGATACAATTTTCTGTGTGAAGTGAGAATAATTTTGTTAATTTTCATGTTTGGTTCCATAGTTTAATGTAAAGTGCATCTGGATTCTTTTAGTTTATATATAAGGTGATTGCTATGGTGCCTAAAAGTGTTTACTTAACTTACAAAAAAGGGTTAAAAATTAATATTTAATTTTAAAAGTATAAAAGTAAATAATTATTAGATATTCAAAAATTACCATAAAAAGTAAGTTAGGTAAAAATTATACATTAAATTATAGGCACCATAAAATTCACCTATATATAAAGAGGGTACTTTGCATGGTCTTTCTTAGATTTATTTGAGTTATTGGATGATTAATTGATTACAAAAGTAATCTTACTACGTTATGGCCTATACTATGTTGACAGAAATCACCCTGAATTAAAGAGAGTTACAAAACTCTCTTGCAAAATGGTTTAATTGGTTCTTGAGAGGTACCAAAAGCGCACTTCTAGTTGGGGCTACTGATCTTGTAAAGATCAATCTCATTTTTCTATTGGACACTTATTTGATAAGTAGATTTTTTGACTTTGCTTGCATCAGAGATTAAAGTGGGAATGTATTGCAGTAGAAGAAAAAATGAGTATGGAATAATTTTTCATTTTCTACAATATATCACAAAATGCTGTTGTTAAAAACTAATTAAAGGAAAAATATAAATTTTAAGGCTGACATTGGTCAAGTAAATTACTAAATTTATCATTACATGTACTTATATCAGTATGGCCTTTACACACACACACATATATAAATTACTAAGTAGCATGTATGATCTTTCTCTTTTCTTAATTAATAGCAAAATTACAAAAAAGTTGGATTTAATTTATGTGCACGCGTAAATCAGTTGACAGGCATATTTGATCATGTGTTGTCCTATTAACAAAAGTGATTATATTCTACACCAATTACTCGGAAAGACATTCAAAAGATGAAAAGATGAAATTAATTAAATAATAATGTAAATAAGTTTACACTTAAATGCATCAAAACTAATCTCTAAAAATTTTAGATAAGAAAGTCTACTTCTGCAATAAAGTTTACACTTAGGTGCTTTGTATCTTTCTCTAGATGTAAATTTGGCCATGCAATCCAGCAGATAACTACACCTTTTCCTTACCAATTGATAGAAACTTTAGTTGAGTGCAAACTATAACCACTACATCTTGTGAACTTTGTGTTTGTGTTTGTGAGAAGTCTGAGTTTGTGTGTGCAAACTGAGAAAAACTTTATGAATAACCTACAAATTGTGTATTCATTTTTGGTTCAGGTTATTAATAAGCGTTATTTTTTGTAAAAAGTATGGACAAGTTTACATAAGAAAGCCAATGGCAAACAAAAGTTATAAAATTTATTACTTGGTCAATCCAAATTATAAAAAAGAAGTACAAACAAGCTGCACAATCAGGTGCAGTTTTTTACAAAAAAAAGTTTCGTTTCTTCAGCTTGTGTTTGTCAATTTTCCTCCTTTGCTTATTCGCTGAGGTCTTTGTTAATGTGATTCTTCTGCAGTTTATAGAGTTGATGCAGATAGCATTTTATATGCCTTAGACAAAAACATTGAAAATCATACCAAGGCTGCAGTTATGGCATATGTCAACTAGAAGTGACGCTGCAATGATGTAAATTGCAAACAGCAAAGTTATCATTGATGTACTCTTTCACTTTCATTTCAATTAATAAATAAAAATTTCATTTGAAATTCCATTAAGAAAAATAAAAAGCTAGAACTATAATGTGTAAAAGTAGTGTAATATAAAAATAATAATAAAAAACTGAAATCATCCTACTTTGATAAAATCATCCTACAATATTCATATTTAGATTATTGTTTTCCCTGTAAAAATTTGGACATTGTAAGATACATTTTGGACACTATGAGAGTGTGGCAACAAATTCAAAATATAAGAAAAGAGTGAATGAATGTGATGCAAAAACAAAAAAGAATTTCTGCTTCAACAGTTCAACTCAATAATTGAAGCAAAGATCACAATATTGGGTATTGGGTGCTGTAGTGGGCCATAAAATCTTTGAAAGCACTGAAACACGTCACTGCCTTGGAGGAAGAAACAAAGAAGCGTATGTGAACTTGTCACCAGTACCAATAACAGTAGGCATTTCAAGAAAATATCAGCACCACACCATATACTTGGCTATGCTACACTGCAAACTACCACTTCACTATTACCCTTCTGTTTTCGTCAATTCTGAGTTTTGAGTGCATACCACAAACCACTTCCCTTACTCTTTCTTACTTTCTTGATCTTGTGAACATGGCTGCTGAACTTGTTGGAGGAGCTTTCCTCTCTTCTTTTCTCAATGGTCTTTTTGACAGGCTGTCTGATCCTGAGATCATCAACATGATGCGAGGAAAGAAGGTTGACCAGAAGCTGCTTCAAAGGCTGAAGACCATTCTGAACGTGGTTGAAGCCGTGCTGAATGATGCTGAGAAGAAGCAGATCACTGACTCTGCTGTCAAGAGGTGGCTTGAAGATCTTCAAGATGCTGTCTATGATGCTGATGACTTGTTGGATGAAGTCGCCACCAAAGCTGCCACTCAAAAGGATCCACCAGGTGACTTCCTGTCTCGCTTTCTCAATTTGCAAGATAGGAAGATGGTTACTAGGATTGAAGAAATCATTGCTAGACTAGAAGATATTGCAAAACACAAAGATATCCTTCGTCTGGAAAAGATTGCAGCCAAGAACATGTCTGGGAGGATTCCTTCAACATCACTAGTTAAAAAATCTGAGATATTCGTTGGCAGGGACCAAGAGAGAGATACCATACTGAAATTGTTGTTAGATGATGCTAACGATGGTGAGTTGTCTGTGATTCCCATCGTGGGCATGGGTGGGATAGGAAAAACTACTTTGGCTAAATTGGTTTATAATGATGACAAGGTGCAGCAGAAGTTTAATGTGAAGGCATGGGTTTGTGTTGGTGAGGAGGAATTTGATGTTCTTAAGGTCACAAAGGCTGTGATAGAGAAAACTTGCAGTCCTTGTTACTCAAATGATTTAGATACAATTCAAAATCATTTGAAGAGTGGGCTAGCGGGGAAGAATTTCTTGGTTGCTGTGGATGATGTTTGGAACAGTAATCGTGAGTGTTGGGAAATTTTTCTAACTCCTTTTGAATGTGGAAGTGAGGGAGGCAAGATTCTTGTAACAACACGTCTTGATACGGTTGCTTCTGTGGTGAAAACTAAACATAATGAAGTTCACAATTTGAGTTTGTTGGATGAAGAACAATGCTGGTCTGTGTTTGCAAATCGACTCGGAGGGTTATTAAGAGGGAAAGATAATGAAAAGGAGTGGAATGATGTTTTGAATAGTGAATTCTGGGAACTCTCTGAGGAGGATAGTGGGATTCTTCCTGCATTGAGAATCAGTTATTTCCACCTTCCTTCGTATTTGAAATGCTGCTTTGTTTATTGTTGTTTGTATCCAAAGGACTTTGAATTTGATAGAGTTGAGTTGACATTATTGTGGATGGCAGAAGGTCTTTTGCTACAACCAAAGAGTGGAAACACTTTGGAAGAAATTGGTTATGAATATTTTGATGATTTGGTTTCTAGATCATTTTTTCAACATTCCAACTCTGATGATAATACGTTTGTGATGCACGACCTCATGCATGATTTAGCAACGTTCTATGGTGGAAAGTTCTTTTCTAGAATCTTTGAACTCAAGAACACAGAAAAGCATGATACCAAAACTCGCCACTTGTCATGTGCTCGCAAGAATGATGATGATTTGCTTATGAAGATCATGGAAGCATGCAAAAGATTAAAACATGTGAGGACATTGTTGCAACTCAATTTGCATAAAGTTGTTGTATTCCCGGAGGGAGATGGAGTAACGGTCCCTTGTCACTTACTAGAACAATTGAAGTGCTTACGAGTTTTGTCGTTTAATTTTTTTTCAGATGATGAAAACTTGATGCATGGTTCAATTGCCAAATTGATCCATTTGCGTTATTTGGATCTTTCATACACATCCATCGTGACTCTGCCTGAGTCTTTAAGTTGCTTGTCCAATTTACAAACCTTGAAGTTGAGAAAATGTAAGAATCTTAAAAAGCTTCCTAGCAAGATGCAAAATCTTGTGAATTTGCGTCACCTTGATGTTTTTGAAACTGGTTTGGAAGAGATGCCAAAAAAGATGAGCGAATTAAAAGATTTGCAATTTTTAAGTTGCTATATTGCGGGCAAACATGAAGAGAATGGGATTGGAGAATTGGGAGATCTAGCAAATCTTCATGGGTCGTTGTGGATTGAGAAATTAGAGAATGTTAATAATAGTGGTAAAGCATCGAGTGCAAGAATGGATGAAAAAATACACCTGAATGCTTTATATTTGAGTTGGTCGTCATTTGAAGAAAGTGAGATTTGTGATTCTCAAAGTGAAAAAGATGTACTTGACAAATTACGTCCTCACAAAGACTTGAAGAACCTATCTATCTGGGGTTACAGAGGTACGATGTTTCCGGATTGGGTAGGGCAGTCTTCGTACCACAACATGACTTCGTTGGTTCTGAGGGGATGCAGGAATTGTTGGGTGCTTCCTTCACTTGGACAGTTACCCTCTCTGCAGAGTCTAATCATTAGAGAGCTCGACAAGCTGAAGAAGATTGGTGGTGAATTCTATAAGGGTGATGCAACTCATCAGCATCAGCATCAGCATCAGCATCAGCAGACACCCTTCCGATCCCTTAAAATTCTCATTATTCAAAGAATGCCTTGCTGGGAGGGATGGGAGTTATATGAATGTGATGATGATGATGATGCACCATTTCCTCAACTTGAGACACTTTGGATACTGCACTGTCCTAAGTTAAGAGGAGATTTGCCCACTTTCCTTCCATCTTTAAAAGAACTCCGGATTAGAGGATGCGAGGAGCTTAGTTGTTATCTGCCAAGAGCTCCCATCATATGCCAAATAGAAATATTAGGCAAACAGGAAGCAAGAATGCGAGACCTACCACTTTCACTGCAACGACTAAGTATCCCTGGAAACCAGCTTGTGGAGTATGTGATTGATGCCATGATCCACACCCAACCAACCACTCTCAAAAGGCTAGAGATCTCAAAGTGCTCATCAGGCATATCATTTCCAGGGTATTCATTGCCCCCTTCATTGAAAGAGCTATCAATCAAGGATTGCAAGAATGTAGAATTCCCAATGCAACACCAACAACATCACTCGCTTCAGAGATTATACATATACAACAGCTATAATTCACTTACATCCTTCGCATTGCCAGCGTTTCCAGATCTCTTGTTTCTGTCGATTGAAAGATGTGAAAACTTTACATCTCTGGAGGTGACACAGTCACATTCCCTCGAAGATTTATGGATTGAAAAATGCCCTAAGCTGGAGAACATAATAAGGCTGCCTGCCTCTTTAAGTGGACTCTCCGTCAGCAAATGTCCGTTGTTGGGTGAAGGCATAGAGAGGAAGGACCCCCACATTTGGCCATCCATTTCCCACATCCCCCGCATTCAACTTGATGGGAAATGGATTCGCAATGACTCATCATCTTAAAACAGGTAACTCTTTTGCTATCTCTATCCCGAAGCCTCTTCACTTCATCTTCTCCAACATCATATTCATTCTCTCCTACATAATCTTACTTTTATTTTCCAATTTTAAACTAATAGCTTATTCACCATTCAAGTTGATGGCAGGAGACAGTTTCCATGAGGACTCAACATCTTAAACCAGGTAAAGCATTGTTTTTTCTCATCTATATTTCATTCTAAATCTTACAAATCCTCATTCAACATGCTTTCTCACAATGACAAGTTGACAACCCCCATCACATTCATTCAGTTCTATATTATAATAATGCAAAACAGTGCATCAAGGTAAAACCTCTTTCAACATGTTACTCCCAAAAGGCCAAAAGAATAACAAGGGAGTAATGACATGAAATTATGATTCAAATTCTGTGTTTTTAAATTTTTATTGTTAGTTACAAAAATGACATGAAATTTCCATCTAGCAGTTCAACTTTCAGGTTTCTTAGCATTTCATAGTTTTCATTAATGTCCTCAACTATGGCTACTACTCATTTATGCATAACTACCACCATCTATGTTTTGGCTGATGCAGGGAGTCCATTTTCAAATGATGGGGTAATTAATTTTTTCTTTTTTCATTTTTTCCAATTTGATTACTGTGTAGCTATGCAGTATATTTCCTTCCAATAAGTGAGCATCTTAAGTTTCATGACGAACCAAGATAATTTAATTCTAGTGCATGATGTAATAAATTTATCTCAAAATGCATGTATTTTATGGTGCTATATAGTTGCTGATAAAGATTTGATTCACATTATCATGTGGTCAGGTCAAAGAATACCAAGCAATGCATCATTACAAGATGTGTCAAGGGTGAAATACTTGCATGCATGTATAGGTGCCACACTTAATATCTTCAGCTATGAAATTTCTGTTGATACTTGATACACATAAATATATACTTCTGTTTCCTAATTTTCTATTTCAGGAACGGATCAAATATAAAGGGGTATTTATTTTGCATGGTCATTCTTAGATTTATTTGAGTTATTGGAAGATTAAAAAGTAAGCTATGGCCAATTATAGAGATATCCCAAACTCTCAGCAAAATGGTACAATTGGTTCTTGAGAGGCAGAGCAGAAGCATTTCTATAATTGGGGATATTGTTGCAGAAGTTTGGAACAGGGGAATTGCATACTTGAATAGTTGCTGGGATGTATGGTTTTTTTGAGTTTATGTGATGTAAACTCTTGGTTTGACGAATCTTGATGGCAATGCCGAAGGGATTCAACCACACCACTAGGCTTTATGTCTGTTATTTTGGATGTTAATAGGAAAATTTTATGCTATAAATGTCACGGCCCAAAATGAACCATGACCGGCGCTCAGGAAAATAGTCCCTTAGCAAGCCTAAACCGACTCAAATATAAGTTGAATAAGAAAGTTATAAATATCTTACAAGTTCTAAAATAAATAGTTATATGTTTTTAACAAAAATAAAATAATTACAAATGGTTGGATCCTGCCTGTGACATATGGAGCATATACATCTAGGAACTCAACAAGAATACGTACTCGTTGCAGATTGCTACTCTTGAATAAAAAGTCTCACATAGTCAATTATTTGTTCCTGAAAAATGTTTTTAAAAAAAACGGGGTGAGTTTTACAACTCAGTGACTAGACAATACATTTATAATCGACATGAGACCATATAAACATTATTATCAAAGTAACTTTAATTAGAAAATAATAGTTGATAATAATAAGTGAATCAATAAGGGAGTTCTCATACAGAAATCAAATCAAAAGTCCACACATGGGCGGCTCCACCTCTATGGGTAGCCCTTTCCTCTTGTGTGTCCTAACAGAATAACAGATCTAACGTGTGGCCTACACGTTAGGCTAGCAACACTCCTGCTAGCTGGAGTCTGAGTCAGATGCATCTAAGTTAACGTCATAACCGCCGTTAACTACGGTTTTCTAATACGAGCCTCCCAAACCAATTCAAAACATATAATTTCAAATACAATAAATCTTTAATCTCTCAAATATACAAGGTATCGAATCAAATCAAACAGATAATACTTTCTTATTAGAAATATTTTCAAATCATACTTTTTCAATCATAAAAACATATTTCATAATTTAAAAATGAGTGCCAACAAATACTTTAATACTTCAAAAGTATATATTCGAATAAAATCAATATTCTAAAATAAAATAAAGCTTTATCAAACATATATATAGTCTCATGTAAAATTTCTAATATATGAATTTCATAAGAATAATTATTCAACTATAATAAATCAATTATTATAATCAAATCAAAGTTCTTCAATAATAGTTTTATAAATATAATTAAAAACTCATATTAACATAAACCAAAAGCTTAACGGTTATAAATGTAAAGCCTACTCACAACGTGGTCCCAAGGGACCGAAGATACCCAACTCGGAGTGTCAAATTCAAAGTAAGGAGGATTGAAGTGAAATGGAACGAATGACCACAGAATTTGGACCGGAGTAGCGACAAGATGGAGCTGGCGATAGTTCTTGATGACGTCTTGGGATGCAATTCCACCAACCAAAGCAGCCACAGCAAGCTCTGCCGCACCAAATTGATACATTTCGTTGGTAAGATCCTCAGCCAATGCAACACCTTTGCGTCTCAAGTCACTTAGGAGGCCAATAGCTCTACTCTTCAATCATGGTATATCCTCATTAAATCACAGAGCCACCGAGAGACAGAGGAGGAGAGAGGAGTGAAAGGCAGAACAGAAGCAAGACGAGACACAGCGCCGCCGGGACTCCGATTTTGTGATGACTGACGAGATGAGACAGGGACAGGCGATGTGGGAGACCGACGACGAGAGGCAGCTCACAGAGAAGAGAACTGGAGCGCGCCGCCCAGCCGCTGCAAACCGCGATTTGTGACGCCACGAAACTGAAGCAAGGCCGCAGGCACATGCAGCACAGGGAACACCGAAATAGCGAAGATCGAGGAGTGAAGAAGGAGCTGAGCTGCTGAAGCTCATGGAGTCAGAGTCCGGGAAGGGACGAAGGGTTAGGACTTAGGTGGCTGTGGGGTGTGGGGTGTATGCGTAAGAGAGTGAGTGTTAGTGGGTTTAATTTGGGAAAATGGGGTTAGGGTTTGGTTTGGGAAAAAGAGGAGAAAGGGTATTTGAGGGATTTTACATTAAACTTCATTATGAACTCATTAAAATCATAATAGCATGGTATTCTTTTCTCTGTTCGGGTTTTGCCTTGATCATTGATTTCTTTTTTATAATATATCTTCTGTTTACTAGATTTATTTAAATAGAGAATAGTGGTGGATGCAATCTAAAGAAACCAAATCAACAATGGTGATGAGTTTGGAAATTCTAAATTAATATTTGTGATGACTAAATATTATTAAAAATAATTAATTATAAAATTATTAATCTGATTTTCATTTAACATATATTGATTAATAATCTTGTTACAGATTTTTAAATTGGGCCGAAATAAAAAGAAAATGTTGCTAGCCCAATGATTAAAACATTCAGCATTAGTATGAAGTTAGTTTCTTATGGCTGAATGGGAAATATATCACTTGGGGCAGAATGAATTTTATTGCTCCAAGCCCAATTGTGATATATGCTAAAGATCCAATGCTCGATCCAAAATCTATCAGGAAAGCAAATGTTATCATTTGCCCTATATTCTCTAACGAATTCCAATTCTCATTAAGGATGGATTTTCAAATTTTAACTTGGTAGCATTGGAAACATAAATGAGAGAGAGAAAATGAGTGACATGATTGATGTGTTAAAGCTACACGCCACTCTAAGGGAAGTAAAAGCACCTTTTCAATTAAATTGATTAACCTATTTAATTGCTTTTCTTCCAAGTTGTTTATTCTCTCTCATCTCTCTCCTTCTCTGTTTCGGTTATTACCCAGGAAACCATGAAAGCAAAAATGAGCTTCCGAAGTGAAGGAAGAATACTCTACAAGACCATCATGATGATGACAAGAAAACATAACAAAATAAAAGTATGTTGTGGCTGAGATTATCACCAAAAATGGTAAGATTTGGTGAGGTAATCTCGAGCTCTTCATACTCAAAAAGAAAGAAGAAGATTCGGCCAGCAAGGTGAAGATTCTTAGAGGCATGGCTTGTCTTTGATTCTGCTCAACCACCACAGGAAGTAACTAGAGTGGCGAAGTGATGGAAGAGACAGAAATTGGAGCAGATGAAGCCATCATCATCATGAAGCATCAAGGGCCAGAAATCCATCTTGGAGAGCAAGTCAAGGATGGAGCGCTCGGATTGATGAAGAGTGATGACCAAGGAAGGACTAGAGGTAATTGCATGTTGGTTTTTGCATGAGTTATCTCTTCTCTCTCTCTAGCCGAACCGGTTGCATGTGAAGGAAGAAGAAGTTAGCTTGGGTTTTGGCTTCAAGGGTGGAAGCTTCCCTCTTCTATAAAAAGAGAGAACAGCCACTGTTTGGAGTGAGGAGTTAGAAGTAAGCAGTGAGAGTGCAAGGCACATGATTCTCAGAGCTACCTAAGCTTACAGATTTTCTTCTCCTTCAATGTATTTTGTTGAGTATTTTTCTGTTTAATTTTGTCATGTCTTGAGTCTCATGGAAAAAGACAAACAGTGAGGTGTATAAAAAAGCCATAGAACGGAAAAAGACAGAGAGTGCAAAATTAAAAGAAAAAGACATAGATGTCCTTAGAGTTCCTTTGTTCATCTATGTTGTGTTTCATGATTCTGTGGGAATCCCCTTGTAAGTTGGGTTAGCACTTTACAGTCTGTAATCAAGAAAATTATAGTGAAATTTCATCATTGTTGTAATGGAGACTGGATGTAGGCTGCACTGCACTTAGCAACTGAACCAGGATATATCTGGGTGTAATTTTCTCTCTCTTCTACTCCATTTCTGTTTCTACTGCACAAGGGCAAAAATCGAAAAATATCTCGTGCCAAGTGACGAGACAAAAATAAAAGTCTTGTGGCTAGGGACGAGACAAAAATTAAAAAGTCTCCTCAAAAGAATAGCAAGTGTTACCAAGCAAAAAGGGGCTAAGATTCAACCCCCTTCTCTTAGTCATTGAAACCATCAAATGGCAATGTTAAAAATCCAAGTGTCTGATTTATGTTCTCTTGAACCCTCTTAAGGAATATCCTAAAAACCTTTCATGAAGCATCCGCTAGAAAATACACACGTAACAAGAACAATAGAAAAATATTATAGTAATGATAGAAAATTTTATAAATAAGGAAAATTATTGTTTGAATAAAAACTTAAATCTAACTAGAATGAGATCCGCGCAATACGCAGGCGGTAAATTAATGATAGTATCTAATAAATATTAAAAATAATTATGTTTTGTAGAATTAAATTAAATATGTGTAAATTAAAGTTAAATTTGAAAAGTGTTTTGTTTAAAATAATTTGTAGTACAAAAGATTTGGATATTGGAGTTGTACAAAGTGACATTTTTATTTGGTAGTTTGATTTTTGCATTTGTTTTAGTTGATGGATTTAGTCTTCTTATGTGGCGCTCGTCCTCCTTTTTCTTTATTGGTTATTGTTAGAATTGTTGCTTTCTTCTTTCTGTTGAGGTTCTTGTGAAAGCATGTTCTTTATGAATTGTTGAGTTGTATGCACTTTCTATTATGTTGTTTGTTCCATCTTTGCATGTATGTTTTTCTTCTGAAAATGTGTCTTGAATTTGTATGGTTTTCTTTCTTCTTAATCTCTTGATGTAGTTTTCTAATGACATCTACAATAAAAAGAACAAAAATGTATAAGTTTTTTTTTGAATAAGTTATTTTTAATAAAAATAATTGAAATAGTATAAAATGAAATTACCTGTTAGTATTTTTCTTTGACCCACTCTGTCAGACAATGTCTCAAGTGATGCAAATTCAAAATAATCTTGGAAAATGTTCAAAATTAGATCTTTAATTTCTTTCACAACAATTGTGAGTAAAAAGTTTGTTTTCATTATACCTTTAACTGGCCTATACAAATCATTTGTATCTTCTATTTTTAAATTTTTTATAGTATAGACTTTTTCTTCCCTACAGTATTAATAAATCATAGTTCATAATTAGTTAAAAAAGAATAATGAATAGCATATTAAAAAAATATAATTTTAACGATATTAAAATACAATTATATATAAAGTATTATAAAATAATATAAAAAGTATAAAAAAACAAAAATAATTAAAGTATGTTTTTCGTAAATTCAATTTTAAAATATAATAAATACGTTTATTTTCTACTTTTTCATCTAATATAATTATTTCTAAGCAAAGAGGCTCTTCTTCATTTGTGGGTGATAATATTTCCCATAGATGAACCATGCGAATTTTGATAAACTAATTGTCTTTTTGTTTGGTGATATTGTCCAAAGAATGATGCTCTATTGAGTAAGTTTGAGATGTTATGTAGTTCGAAAATAAAATTTTTGTGCTAAATTTGATGTCATTTGAAGGAATAATAATAAGAGATTTATATAAGTAGTTCAAATAGTATGGAATTTGAATATTTGTAACGTAAAATTTATTATGATTAATAATATTATTATTACATTTGTAATATGAATGTTTATTATATTTAATGAGTTATTTATAGAAATTAATAAATTAATTATTGGAATTATAAATTTATTGTATTATTTATAACGGTGAGATATAATAAATATATGGATATGAATTTAATGTCTTTGTAAGTTACAAATTTGATTACAAATTTTTGTATTTTTTTTCTGATTTGGAAATAATAGTTGATTTGGCAAAAATTGAGTAATTGATTCTAATATTTTGCCAAGTAAGCGATGTTGCTGACATGGCATTAGTAGAAAGAAAAAGATGTTTTAAAAGTAATGTGGGTAAACTTATGTATCTACTTTTATATATTAAGAACTAGAATGAGACTCATGCGTGGGGCGGTAAATTAATGATAGTATATAATAAATATTAAAAATCATTATGTTTTGTAAAATTAAATTAAATGTGTAAACTAAAGTTAAATTTAAAAGGTATTTTATTTAAAATAATTTGTAGTATAAAAGATTTGGATATTAGAGTTGTATGTACAAAATGATATTTTTATTTGGTAGTTTGATTTTTGCATTTGTTTTAGTTGATGAACTTAGTCTTCTTATGTGGCGCTTATCCTTTTTTTTTATTGATTGTTGTTAGAGTTGTTACTTTTTTCTTTCTGTGTAAGTTTTTGTGAAGACATGTTCTTTATGAATTATTGAGTTATATGCACTTTTTATTGTGTTGTTTGTTCCATCTTTGCAAGTAAGTTCTTTCGAAGATGTGTCTTGAATTTATATAGTTTTCTTTCTCCTTAATCTCTTGATGGGTATATGATCTTCGTCTGATGATATTAGTATTGGCGAAGTTGGTTCCTATAATCAATGAATAATTTAAATTAGAAATAAAAATGATGATGGTTTCAGTGGCTAAGAAAAGGGGAGTTGAATCTTAGCCCCCTTTTTGCTTGCAATCACTTACTGAACTTAGAGGAGACTTTTCTGTTTTTATCTCGTCCCTAGCCACGAGACTTTTTCATTTTGTCTCGTCACTTGGCATGAGACATTTTTTATTTTAGCTCCTGTGCAGTAGAAACAGAAATGGAGTAGGAGAGAAAGAAGATTACACCCAGATATATCCTGGTTCAGCTGCTAAGTGCAGTGCAGCCTACATCCAGTCTCCATCACAAACATGATGGAATTTCACTATAATTTTCCAGATTACAAATTGTAAAGTGCTAACCCAACTTACAAGGGGATTCCCACAGAATCATGAAACACAACATAGATGAACAAAGGAACTCTAAGACATCTATGGCTTTTTCTTTTAGTTTTGCACTCTCTGCCTTTTTCCGCTCTATGGCTTTTTCATACAAACCTCACTATTTGCCTTTTTCCATGAGCCTCAAGACATGAAAAAATTAAACAAAAAAATACAAAACAGAATACATTGAAGGAGAAGAAAATCTGTAAGCTTAGGTAGCTCTGAGAATCCTGTGCCTTGCACTCTCACTGCTTACTTCTAACTCCTTGCTTCAAACAATGGTTGTTCACTCTTTTTATAGAAGAGAGAAGCCTCCACACTTGAAGCCAAAAGTCCAAGCTTAACTTCTTTTTCTTCACACATAACCGGTTCGGCCACACAGAGAGAGAAGAGATAACCATACAAAACCCAACATGCAATTACCTCTAGTCCTTCCTTGGTCATCACTCTTCATCAATCCGAGCTCTCCATCCTTGGCTTGCTCTCCAAGATGGATTTCTGGCCCTTGATGCTTCATGATGATGATGGCTTCATCTGCTTCAATCTCTGCCTCTTCCATCACTTCGCCACTCTAGCTACTTCTTGTGGTGGTTGAGCAGAATCAAAGACAAGCCATGCCTCCAAGAATCTCACCTTGCTGGCCGAATCTTCTTCTTCCTTTTTGAGCATGAAGAGCTCAAGATTACCTCACCAAATCTAACCATATTTGGTGAAAATCTCAGCCACAGCTCATTTTTATTTTAGTATGTTTTCTTGCCATCTTCATGACGGTCTTTAGGCGTGCTTTCCCTTCCTCTTGGTAGCTCCATGTAGCTTCCATGGCAACCTTTGTTTCCTATGTAATAACCGAAGAAGAGAAGCAAATAGAGAGAGAAGATAGAAATTTAAAAAGCATTGAATTAGGAAAGAGAATGAGATTAAATGAAATGATTCTTTCCTTGCTTAGTAGTGTGTAGCCATAAGTGCTACAATCAAATCAAGTGTCTTGTTTTCTCTCTCATAGTTCCCATGCAATAAATGACAATGTAATGAATTTTGGAATCCATCACATGGTGAAATGCTTGGATCCGTTTGAAGCAATTTTGCTTTCTTTCTCTATTGGTTTCGGATCATGCATGAGGAACTCTCATCTCAAATAGAATTGGGCTTAGTTGCAATAATCATTTAATCTGGCCCAATTAATAACATTTGCTTTCCTGATGTATATTTTTTGGATTATGCATTGAGCAAATAGGAAAGCATTTATTTGGGCTTGTAGCAATAATAACTCAATCTGGTCTAAGTAACATAATAATCAATTCAGCCAAAACTATTTTATTAAAACAAGGCTGAATATAATTGATGTAATTGGGCTTGCATCAGAATTTTGTTTTCGGCCCAATTAAAACCTGCATCACAAAATTATTTAATTAATATATGTTAAATGAAAATCAAATTAATAATTTTGTAATTAAATATTTAATAATATTTAGTCATCACAAATATTAATTTAGAGTTTTCCAAACTCATAAAATGATATCTAAAATAACTAAAATAAATGATTCTTTTTAATATTACCTGTTTTATTTGTTGTAATGGGTGTTGAAATTTAGTGTTTTTTGTTGGAACAAATGTCTTGGTAACAAATGGGTCTTGAAATTTAGTGTTTTTGGTTTGAACAAATGTCTTGGTAACAGTGTATTGTTGAGAACTTTCTTTAAGATTAAAATCATTTACATTGATTTCAAATATAAGTAAGGTTGCACAAATTTTTCAATTGGGGCGGTGCTTCAATGTCATTACTTTTCTAGAGTGTCATTAGATTTGAAGCAGTTGTACCCAACAATTTTTTTGCTTCGCCATTAAATAGTACAAAAGTTGTTGTACCACTTTGATCTGAAACCTTTAATTGAAGTTTGAACCTAAAATAAGTATTGGGTTAGTAACTAATAATTTGATAGATGAGATTATGAAAAGTATATAGAGTTACATTATTGTTGGATATTGTGGTGTTTAATTACATGTGCCACAAATGTAGTTATCTCCTTTTTCATATGCTTTCTTCGTACACTTTTCACATTCAACATAGTTATCTCAATTGAGTAAGTTTGAGATGTTGTATAATTCAGAAATAAATTTTTTGTGCTAAATTTGATGTAATTTGAAGGAATAGTGATAAGAGACTTATATAAGTAATCCAAATAGTATGAAATTTGAATATTTGTAACGTAAAATTTGTTATGATTAATAATATTATTATGACATTTATAATATGGATGTCTATTACATTGAATGAGTTATTTATAGAAATTAATAAGTTAATTATTGGAGTTATAAATTTCTTGTATTGTTCACAATAATAAATCTAGGAATATGAATTTAATGTATTTGTAAGTTACAAATTTGGTTAGACACTATTAATTTTTAATTATTGTCATTGGTAATTATTGTATTATTTTTTGTATATATATATTTTTTTGTTGATTTAGAAATGATAGATGATTTGGCAAAAATTGAGTGGTTGATTCTAAAATTTTGCCAAGTAAGCGATGTTGCTGACATGACGTTAATAGAAGAAGAGAAATAGCTTAAAAGTAATGTGGGTAAACTTATGTACCTACTTTTATATATTAAGAATAGATTAGTGCTTATTTGGGCATCATTATCTTGATAAAAAAATATTTTTTAATAAAAAATATTTTTTATTTTTAGCATGTTTGATAAATTCTAGTAATAAAAGTAAAAGCACTAGAAAAATAAAAAATATCTTTTTTAAAAAGCTGTCATTTACATTTTTTTTAAAAGATTTTTTCTTAAAAAAAATATTTTTCATATAATAAATTAATAAAAAGTGTTTTTATATTGTTATACCCAAATATATTAATATAATTAATACTACTTGGCCCACCAAAAAATAATAATAAAAGAAAAATAATATTTATTTTATATTTTTTGTGTATTTTATTCATTTTTTATCGATTATTTTTAACGTAACGAATAAAAAATGTATAAGAAAATGTATACAAAAAGTCAAAAACTATATCTATATAATATTACTCTAAAAAGACAAAAAGAAAAAAAAATATTTTATGTGGCATCACTTGCTTTCATATGTTTTGACTTTTGACTTTCTGAGTTTCATAATTGTTCGGTCCGTTTACTCTCTGTAAAGATAATTGAATTTAAGACAGAGCTTACACACATTGAGAAAAGTCAGAAAACAACTTAGTTCATCAGATGATGGAACCAAAAACATGTTATTCAACAATCCTTACTTTGAAACTAATAACCTTTTTGCTTCTAAACTTTACTTTGAGAAAACTAAGTGCTTATGAGAATTATTATAGCAGAGATGATTTCCCTCAAGACTTTATTTTTGGATCAGCCACCACTGCTTATCAGGTATTAACTGTTCTACTCCACTATTGACTCTATGTTCTCTTTAACTTAATTAATCCATTGCAATAATATGATTACTCCTATTAATCAATATTGTTATATTGTGTGTGTTTATGAATAGGTGGAAGGAGCTGCTAATGAAGATGGAAGAACTCCAAGCATATGGGATACTTTTGCTCATGATGGTTACTTCCTTTTCTTTATCTCCTTTCTTCTTTTGATTCATCATACACATAATTGATTAAAAAAAGTATTTTTTTATATTTTTATCCTGACATAAAATTGGTTTTTTAAATAAAAATTTATCTTTCTTTTTTGAAAAGCAAATCCAAAACTGAGTCAAATAATTAAAGTTGAAGATATTGAATTCAGTTAGCAGTTATATCTTGTTAATAGTCAAATTATTGTACTGCAATAAAATCAGTCATACTATGTATATACCAAAAATTAGTCATCAAATCAACTATTTGTATAAAATACATGCTAAAATACAAAATATACATTGAAATGAATTAAGCGATACTTGTATTTATATATAAATACATAATAACTGACTTTTTTGTGTACATATAGTATTTTTGTAACAGTATAATTAGTTAGTTAGTTAATTAGTTATTCACTCTATATCTTGTCATTTTCACTTGACAAACTAAAGAGACTCATAATATATCTCTATATTAGCAGTGTTTGAAGGGACAGAAAATGGAGATGTAGCCTGTGATGGCTACCACAAGTATAAGGTAAAGTACTATGCTATTAATCTTCAATTTTAACCAACTTGAGTTGGTCGAGTGTCGAGAGTTCGAATCTCATCTTGTGTATGTAGCAACTCATTAGTCAGACAACGAATTAGTCATTGGTCTGTCAGGTTGGGGGATAATACACACAATCGTTTAAAATTAAGAATGTGTAATACAGGAAGATGTGAAGCTGATGGTGGAAACAGGCCTTGATGCCTATAGATTCTCCATTTCTTGGTCTAGACTCATACCAAGTATTATGCTATAAACCCTAATTTTCGCTTTATATTATCATTGCTCTTTCTCTACTTTGCCTTTATTTTCAATTATGCCGTCGAAAATGCCTTTTTTTTTTCTGCAGATGGCAGAGGACCTGTGAATCCCAAGGGATTGGAATACTACAACAATCTCATCAATGAGCTCATTAGCAATGGTTCTAGAAATTCCTTTAAGAAAAAGGGTTTTGGAATCAATCATGCTTATTCAATTAATGTGCATTCCATTTCTTTTCCCTTTACAGGAATCCAACCACATGTAACACTACACAACTTTGATCTTCCACAAGTACTTGAGGATGAATATGGAGGATGGGTTAGTCGTAAAATCATGTATGTTTGAGATTAAGTCTTGAAATTTCCAAGTGTATGAACTTCTATTGTATAAACATTAGTCCTTAAGAATTTAAAATTAGGCACTTTGTGATTATCTTAATTCAAAGTAGGTGGTTGTATAGTTTAAATAGTTATTTATATTCATTTTGTGCATGATTGTATTTTGTGCTTGATATTCACTGCTATTATATTACGATCGTAGTTCATAGACAGAGCCAAAAGTTATGAGTTAAAAAGAATTATTTTAATGTGAATGCAGAAGAGATTTCACAAACTATGCAGATGTGTGTTTTAGAGAGTTTGGTGATAGGGTCTTGTATTGGACTACTATAAATGAGCCAAACGTGTTCGCCATCGGCGGTTATGATTCGGGAGCAACCCCACCTCGGCGCTGCTCTCCCCCGTTCTGTCATTCAACTGGCAACAAGGGTAACTCAACAATAGAACCCTACTTGGCAGTTCACAACATCTTGTTATCTCATTCTTCAGCTGCAAGATTGTACAGAAGAAAGTATAAGGTACATATCACCTCATAATTTCTATGTTCTATATTTCAAATTTTAATAGATAGATAGATAGATGGAATATAATAGTATTAATTTGTGTTATGATAGAAGGTAAATATGGAAAAGGAAAATTTTGTTGGCAAAGAATATTCATGATTCTTGAGAAACAAGTAACATTGCAGGAAAACCAACATGGATTTGTTGGTATATCAATCTTTACATTTGGTTGTCATCCAATAACAAACACGGAACGAGATAGGGTAGCATGTCAGAGAGTTTATGATCATATGGTTGGTTGGTAAGTTGCAAATCCTAAAATCAATTTTCATGTTCTGTGTTTTGCCCTTTGTTCAATGTTTTCTTGGTAAAAACAAAAACAAGAAATGTAAAAACAAACCAAACAGGTCTTAATGTTTCTGTCTTCTGTCAAATGACTTTGACTAAAATGAGAAAAGATATGGCAGTTTTATATACCTGCTGCTGCTGCTTTATTGCAGGATTATGGAACCATTGGTGCGCGGAGACTACCCGGTTTCCATGAAGAGAAATGCAGGCTCAAGAATTCCAGCCTTCACAAGTCGCGAGTCGAAACAAATTAAAGGTTCAGCTGACTTCATAGGTGTGATTCACTACTACAATATCAATGTCACAGATAATCCTGATGCCTTGAATAATAATCTGAGAGATTACAACATGGACATAGCTGCAGTGCTTTACTGTAAGTTTTCTTGTGCTTTACTAGTTCCATTCACCATTTCTTTTTTCCATGATCATTTTGAAAATGTGTAATAGTTCAAATTTTGCATCATTTACATTAGTTTTTTTAAAATAACAATCCTGCTTTGTCTTTTCTTTGCAGTTGAGCTGTTTTCAAATGAAGAGGTGAAAAAAATTAGTAACTATTTTCTTAATTCATTGGTTCGTGTATTTAGATTATTGTTTATGCTTCACTGTATATGCCTTTTCCTTGACTCAGATTGCTGTCACCCCATGGAAGTTGGTGGAGGAACTAAACAAACTTAAGCTTCTTTATGGCAATCCTCCATTATTCATATATGAAAATGGTACAACTAGTGATTAAATAAATTGCTAGAATTTGTTAACATGAATTCAGGGTTTACTGATTAATCAAATAAAGTGATATATAATCCAATTACTCAGTTAAAAAATGTCACATATTTTGGTAATTGAACTAGAGTAACAAAAAAAAATTTTGACATGAATAATTATGCATATTCATGGGTTGACTCTTGTTAGGTCAACGAACCAATAGCAATTCTTCATTGCAAGATGTGACAAGGGTCAACTACCTTTATGAATATATTGGTGCTGTGCTTGATGCATTGAGGTACTGCCATAACTAAATTCATCAATTTTCCACTTACGAATCAAAATCGTATTGAAAATAAGCGTAAATAGTCGTCCAAAAGAATGGATACGATTAGACGATTACGTACATTTACACTGTTACCGTATCAAAATTAAATTCTTAATATTATTATTATTTTCCATTTTTGGAATTGTTGCATTGACACACTTCTAATGTGATCTCTTATCTTTCTATGTCATGATAATTTTTTTTTTCAGGGATGGATCAAATATAAAAGGTTATTTTGTATGGTCATTCATGGATGTATTTGAGTTATTGGATGGATATGAATCAAGCTTTGGACTATACTATGTTGATAGAAATGATCCTGAATTGAAGAGATATCCTAAGCTCTCTGCAAAATGGTACAACAAATTCTTGAAGGGTGGAAGCACTTCTATAGTTGGAGATCTTCAACAACTTAATAAGGATCCATCACATGTTTCTGTTGGCCACTCAATATAACAGTTTAGTTTAGTTTAGTTGTTTGTTTATTTATTTATTTTTGTAGTGTTCGTGTACAAAAGTTTGAATAATCGACTTTGGAGATTGATTATGTGAATAAGAAAATAAATCAGAGGCTCATTGAAGGAGAAACTAGTATTAAATACAAATATAGATATTTTATAATTACTAAATCTAATAAAAAATATTATTTGTACACTATAATTAACCATCAAAATTAGTTACTATATATTTTGTATATCTATTATATTAAGTATACACAAAAATCAGTTATTATATATTCTGTGTATAAATATATATGTTATTTAACTCATTTTCAATATATATTTTATATTTTAACCTAAATTTTAGGGCAAAACACTAAAATAAGCCAAGGGGAAGAAATTTTTACGTAAATCCGCCAAACCAAAATTTTTTTCATGAATCAACCAAAGCATGTTTATATGTAGTTCGAATCAATTAGATTCGAACTCAATCTACACATAATTCGAATCATATTGCTTCGAATTATACACAAAACTCACACACACACTAATTCGAATCAACTTGATTCGAATTACACACATACAATAATTCGAATCAAGTTGATTCGAATTACACCCTGATTTATTAAAAAAATTAATAATTTATTAAAAAAATTATTAAAAAATAATAATTAAAAATTAAAAAAATATATATTTTATTTCATGCAGTAAAAAAAAGCTAACAAAATATTTAATTAAAATTATTTTGTATAGAATAAAATATATTTTTTAATTATTTTAGATGGAATAAAATATTTTCTTTAATTTTTAAATTATTATTGACTATCTAGAGTATTTTATTTAAAATTTGTGTACATGCATGTATTTACCTAAATTATTAGAACATTACAAATTTTTATAGTATTCCTAATATTTTTTAAGTCATTTTTTAAATTATTTTGCATTATTTTTTTGTGGTTTATATAATTAAAATAAATTTATTAAAAAGTATTCATGAGCTATCAAGAATGGACAGAAGAGTATTGTATAGAATTCGAATTGCTCACCATATAATTCGAATCAGAGTGATTGAACTTTCCATGCGTAATTCGAATCATGTAATATCTCACCATATAATTTAAAAAAATTTATTAAAAAATATTCATGAGCTATTAAAAATGGACAAAAGAGTATTGTATGAAATTTGAATTGATAGCTCATTAATATTTAAAAAAAGTCTCGTAATTAAATATTTTGTTAGATTTTTTTTTAATTCATGGAATAAAATATATATTTTTTAATTTTTAAATTATTAATTTTTTAAATAAATTTTTTAACAGCATAATTCGAATTACTTGAAAACACGTGCGTGGGTGTAGTTTGAATCACCTTGATTCGAATTAATGTGTGTAATTCGAATCAGGTTGATTCGAATTAGTGTGTGCGTGTGTTTGTGTATAATTCGAACTCAGCTGATTCGAATTATGTAGAAATGGAGTTTAATTCGAAGCAATATGATTCGAATTATGTGTAGATTGAGTTCGAATCTAATTGATTCGAACTACATATAAACATGCTTTGGTTGATTCATGAAAAAAATTTTGGTTTGGCGGATTTACGTAAAAATTTCTTCCCCTTGGCTTATTTTAGTGTTTTACCCTAAATTTTATATAAGTAAATTATTTTGATATATTAATAAAATTTTTGTTTATATATAAATACATATATTTTTTAATTTATTTTTAATATATATTTTATATTTTATATTAATAATTAATTTTGTTATACTCCAAACAAAATCTAATATTACATGGAAGAGATTTTGTTTCAAGATCACCGACACCGCATTGATAATTGATGACCCACGTAACTACTACGGAGAAGTGTCACACAAACACAACTGTAAGCTATTTATTGCGACCCCTCAAGATTTCTGTCACAAATAGTAAGTAGGGTCTCGTTTACTAAGTACTGAACATTTATTTATTGTCTATTTAAATTTTAGACTAAATACATACATTAATTTCGAATAAATTTTTATTATTCTAAAATTTTTAGGCAAATTAGTCTTTCTATAAAAAGAAGAAATTATTGTTTTATATAATATTTTTTAAATTT
>NC_029773.3:90075420-90087638 GCF_000817695.3 Arachis duranensis | reverse complement strand
AAAGTATTTTATTAAAAATGATAAAAACAAAAATTTCTGATAAAATAACTTTTGAAATAATAAAAATTTATTACAGATCGAATATTAAATCTATTGTGTGGAGAATGTTTAAGGTTTTTAGAAGAAGAAAAAAAATTAAATCATGTATTTATTTATTTATTGAATGTTTTAGTTTCCAACACAAAACATATTATTATTATTATTATTATTATTATTATTATTATTATTATTATTATTAGTAGTAGTAGTAGTAGTAGTAGTAGTAGTAGATAGGGATATCCACACTGTTGTAGACAGCAACCTTTCAAAAAATAAAATATTGGCATATGTAGTTGCAAAGATAGTAGGATTGATCCAGAAACAAACACATACAAACCTAGTCACATAGATAGATGATGAAACTAGAACCATATTTGAGTTTGATGAGCATTAATATTGCTTTGAAGCTCACTCTTTTGCTATTATTATTTCTGAACTTTGTGGCTGTGAGGTTAGTTCTTAGTGCTGATGAGTATAACAGACATGACTTCCCAACTGATTTTGTCTTTGGTTCAGGCACTTCTGCTTATCAGGTACTTCATCTTAATTAACTTTTCCATTAATATAATTAATATTAATATATGATTGTATATATATAGTGGGAAGGAGCTGTTAGTGAAGATGGAAGAACTCCTAACATTTGGGATACTTATGCACATGCTGGTAAGTTTCTTCTTTTGCTCTTGCTTTTTTTCTTTTCATGTAATTCCTAATTAATTTGAATCATAATTTAACATATTGGTTGTTAGTTTATCATGGGAGTTAAAAAGTGCATATAGATATAGAATTGGTAAGAAAAAAAGACATTATTAGTATATATATTTTCAGAGTTAATACTCAAATTGGTTACAAGTTACGATCAGTCCTCAAAGTTTCAATTTACTTAATTTAGTCCCCAACTTGGCATCCGTGACTTACATTAGTCCAATTGAAAAAATCGAAATTTTTAATACTAGATTTATTCGTGAGTATAATTTCAAGGACCAATATAAATATTAACTCCATATATTCCCCCGGTCGTCCTTATCTAATAACCAAGCCAACCCGACGAGAGCCTAGTGACTAATTCTACGGTTTGAACCAATGATCTTGAGGTTACACGAAGACAACTCAACTGTTACTCCAAAACCGTCTTCCTATTTTTAACGATAAATACTGTGATAAAATAAGTAGTCTATCATACATATGTTAGGATATCTAACAAAATATCTTTATATCATTACTTTAGCCACATTTTAATGGAGGAAAAAAGTTGATAACCAATTATTGGTGATGGTTTATTAGTGGCTAAGAGAAGGGTGGTTGAATCTTAACCCCCTTTTTTTGTTTAGTAACTCTTGCTGTCCTTCAGAACACTTGAGGAGATATTTCTTATTTTTGTCTCGTGCCTAGCCAAGAGACTTTTTTTGTTTTGTCTCGTGACCAGCCAGGAGATATTTTTCAGTTTTTTCTCCTATGCAACAGAATCAGAAATGGAGTAGAAGAGAGAGAAAATTACACCAAGATATATCCTGGTTCAGCTGCTAAGTGCAATGTAGCCTACATCCAGTCTCCATCACAACAATGATGGAATTTCACTATAATCATCTTTGATTACAGACACTAATTATCCCTAGGAACTACCCTTCCTATCTGGGACAACTCCAGAATCTATTCCCAAAACTGAATTTGACTTGGTAACTCACCAAGCTTTCAACTGCTAAGTGCTAACCCAACTTGCAAGGAGATTCCCACAGAATCATGAAACACAACACAGATGTACAAAGGATCTCTAAGGACATCTATGGCTTTTTCTTTTAATTTTGCACTTTCTGCCTTTTTTCGTTTTATGGCTTTTTCTTACAAACCTCACTGTTTGTCTTTTTCCATGAGACCCGAGACAGACAAAATTAAACAGAAAAATACAGAATAGAAAACATTGAAGGAGAAGAACTTCTGTTAGCTTGAGTAGCTATAGGAACACTGTGCATTCACTCTTTTCCTTGCTTCAAACCCTGGCTGTTCTCCCTTATTTATAAAAGGAGAAGCCTCCACGGTTGAAATTGTTAGTCCAAGCTAAACTTCTTCTTCTTCATGTAAAATCGATTCGGCCAGAGAGAGAGGAGAGATAACCGAATGTAAAACCCAAGATGCAATTACCTCTATGTCTTCCCTTCACACCAAACTTCACCAATCCGGGCCATCCATATTGTCTTGCACTCCAAGAAAGATTCCTAACCCTTGATGCGTTCTTGATGCATGACAGCTCCTCCTGCTCCACTTTTACTTCCTCGTTCACGTAGCCTCCTTAGCTACCTTCTGTGATGAGTGAACACAAAGCAGAGACGAGCCATGCCTCTGAGATCTTCTTCCTCTGACCGAGATCATCTTCTTCCAATTTTGGTATAGAGAGCATGAGCTTATTTCACCAAATCTTACCCCTTTTTGGTAAAGATCTCAGGCACAACATACTTTTTTGTTTTTTTTCTTGCCATCATTACAATGGTCTTTAGCTTGCTTCTAGCTTCTTCTTCATCACTTTGATAGCTTGCAAAGACTTCCATATTTTCTGTGAAGTGACCGAGAGTGAGAGGAGAGAGTAGAGAGAGAAGAAAGAGAAGGAAGAAGAGAATTCAATGGATTTGAACAAATGAATTAAACTGAATTAATTTTCTTCCCTTTTTACTTTAGTTAGCGTGCAGCACTAATGATAGCAATCAAATTAATTGCTGTTTCTCTCTCATGGTTTCAATGCAATTAAAGCAAGCTTAATAAATTTGAAATCCACCACATGATGAGATCCTTTGGAAGTATTCTTTGCTTTCTTTTGTTTTCGGATCAAGCAAACTAGTTTCTAGCAAAAACATTAACTTGGACTAATAATAATAATTGAGTCTGGCCCAATTAGCAAATCATTGTTTCGGCCACAAGAATAAAAATTTTGTATCAATGCTGAAAACATTTTTAATGGACTTGCTGTATATTTCTTTTTTTTTTTTTGCCCAACAAACATAACAATTCAGGCACATCATATAACAGTTTTGTAACTAAGGTTGACTTCACATATTGGGCTAGCAATTTTCGACCCAATAATAAAATCTGTAAACACAAAATTATTGATTAGTAAATGTGAATTAAAGATCAAGTTAATAATTTTGCAATTAATTATGTTAATAATGTTTGATCATCATTTATTTAAATTAGAGTTTTCCAAACTCATCAATTGACATTATGAATCGATTTTCCTGAAGTGGGAATCAATTATGAGAAACTGGTAATATTAATACACAGACAGAAAAAAGAATATCTAATCAAAATAATTGTTGGGCTTCTCATATTAACAATTTCAGTGAAAAACAGGGTTTGCGCATGGAGATACTGGAGATATAGCCTGTGATGGCTACCACAAATACAAGGTCAATAATACACTAATACTCATTCCCTTCCATTATTTGCATACATTGTGGTTTTTTCTTTTATAATTTGTGGAAAATTGAGAATATGCACATAATGTGTTTGAGGAAATGCCAGCTGGAGGTTCAACTGTTTCTGATGATTTTACGTTGCAGGAAGATGTGAAACTCATGATGGAAACAGGCCTTGATGCCTATAGGTTATCCATTTCTTGGTCAAGATTGATTCCAAGTACATAATACTCCTAACTCAAACTTGTGTTTGTAATGAGAAATGTTGAAATTTAATTTATGTTGTGTATTAGTTTCTATAGTAAAGCCTTTGAAAAATGCTTTTTCCTTCTTTCCTTCTTCCCAGATGGTAGAGGACCCATCAATCCCAAGGGATTGCAATTCTATAACAATCTCATCAATGAACTCATTAGCAATGGTAAATATGATGAGTTTTCTTAATTTGAAATACCATGTATTGCTACTTCTTCAACTGATATGTTCCTTCTTTCCATTGGGCAGGAATCCAACCACATGTAACACTGCACAATTTTGATCTTCCACAGGCACTCGAAGATGAATACGGGGGATGGGTTAATCCTAAAATCATGTATGTTAATGAACCCTTGTACACAGTGTTGTTTGAATTAATCAGTGAAACTCTTGTGCTTGAGACACAATTGCTTACTTACAACCGTAGAAAGAACTGAGAAATATGAATCTAAAAATCACTTAAATGCGAATACAGAAGAGACTTCACAAATTATGCAGACGTGTGTTTCAGAGAGTTCGGTGACAGAATCTTATATTGGAATACTGTGAACGAGCCGAACGTGTTCACCATAGGTGGTTATGATCAAGGAACAACCCCACCTACACGATGTTCGCCCCCATTTTGCCAGAAATATAACAGCAGTAGGGGTGACTCCACAACAGAGCCTTACTTGGCAGTTCATCATATTTTGCTTTCACATTCTTCAGCAGTGAGATTGTATAGAAGAAAGTACAGGGTATATAGTATTTACTTGGTGCACAGGAAAAAGCTTTGACTTAGTTACTTATACCAACTCTTAATTGAAGTTCATAGTCTTTTTATATTGAATTTAGATTATTCTTCCACATATAGAAACCTTTGTTGGGGCAAAGAATGTTCATGATTCTATATATAGAGGTGAAGTTATATTGCAGGACAAGCAACATGGGTTTATTGGAATTGCTGTCTATTCATCCGGTTTAATTCCTGCAAATGATACAGATGAAGACCGGGCAGCCACTCAAAGAGCCCGTGATTTTTTTATTGGTTGGTAAGTTAGAGACCTTCAACTAGTTGTTCTACTCTCATGTTCTCCTTATATTATTTGGTTTTTCTCTTTACACCGTAGACTCAATGATTTTTAATTTATTCTGCAGGATTTTGGGACCCTTGGTGCATGGAGACTATCCCATTTCCATGAAGACTAATGCAGGTGCCAGAATTCCAACCTTCTCGGACCGCGAATCTGCACAGTTGAAGGGTTCATGTGACTTTATAGGCATGATATTTTACAACAACTTGAATGTCGCAGACAATTCTGTTGCGCTGAAGAGGAATCTGCGAGACTATGGCACAGACATGGCTGCACAGCTAATCTGTATGTGTTTCACTATGTTTAAGGATAATGGATTTCGTATAAGATTGGACATGGTCATATAAGCATGCTGTACTAATTGCATTCCACACATATTTACAACTATCATTCTGAAATATAGAATTTTCTCGTCTCTTGTCACGGATCCTAACAATTTCCAACAAATTTTACTTCCATATCATTTAGCACCTTACCCTGCAATAATTTCCATTTGTTCACACAAGCAACTACCACTCCTTCCTTAGCAATTGGGGGTAGCAAGTTTAAATAACTAACCTTCTTTCCTGGTTTTGGCAGTTACACAGGCCTTGAAATTAAAACATACTGTAGTTATTCCTCTACACTTATTGGTTCACTTATTTTGGTTACTTAGTTGCATAACGCCATAACCACACAGCATTACCTTTGTTCAGTACCCTGTCACACCATGGACTTTACGCGAAGAGCTGAATATCATGAAGACCCTTTATGGCAACCCTCCCATATTCATTTATGAAAATGGTCTCTCTCTCTCTTTCATATATTATTTCAGCAACAGGGGTGAATGCGAATCATTATAATGCATTGTGCCATTGGTAAAGTAGTGTGACAAATGGCTTGTTTTGTTAGGTCAACGGACACAAAGGAATTCATCACTTCAAGATGTGACAAGGGTGGAATACTTGCATGGATATATTGGTGCTGTGCTTGATTCCATAAGGTAATGCAGTTGCTAGCTTCTTGAGAGCTTACTACTCTATTTAGCTTATTTAAAAAGTTAAAGATGGACCTTATGAAATTTTGGTTACATAACATGTGAAAACTGATTTTTGGCTAATGAGTTACCTTAAAGTAGCCGATTCAGTTCGAACCAGAATAGATCGATTCTAGGAGGCTCATAGCGCTAATGAATTAGACCCTCATAAAAGGAAAACACGATTGCTTTGTGTGTTTATATTTTTCTCATGTGATCTTAAATTTTTCTTCTCAGAGATGGATCAAACATAAAGGGATACTTTGCATGGTCTTTCATGGATGTATTTGAGTTGTTGGATGGGTATAATGCGAGTTTTGGCCTATACTATGTTGATAGGGATGATCCAAAGCTGAAGAGGTACCCAAAACTCTCTGCAGAATGGTATGGGAATTTCTTGAAGGGTGGAAAGACCTCTGTTGTTGGAGCCATAGAACTTGAGAAAGATCCATCCTCTGTTTCCGTTGGCCATTTGTTTCAATAGGCACTTTTAACTTGTTTACATATATAGGAGTTTCATCTACTCATGCAGCCATGCTTAGATTTCACAAATAGATATGAATTTCCCAAAACAAATAATCCCCCCCCCTCTTCTTTTCCTTTTCCCTTCTTAGTTCCTACCTAATTTTTCTCTGTTTTTTCTTATGCATAAATAATATTTGTATTATTTTATATACACACCTTTCTTTTATAATATAAAAGACAGATTTTCTCTTAATATATTTTCTCACTTTTTATCAATCAGTTTTAATATTAAAGTTGAAGGTGTACAAGAGAGATGCATAAAAGTAATACATATAACATTTTTTTTATAAGTTTAAAGTTTAGGATATATTTATATAATTAAATTTTTTAAATGTTTAATTAAGTAGAGAGTATGAGTTTACAACTCATATGCATGTAATCATATATAATTCAACATGATCCCTAAACATTTTACAATATAAATGTTTTTTTTTATGACAAATGATAAATTTTCTTTATTTTTGGTATGATTAGAAAAGTTTCTATTTAAATTATTTCATTTGAGATTTTTATATATTGGTTTATCATCCAATAACATCATGTTATAATTTTTAATTGCATCAATTTCAGGTGTCATACTCATTGATTATAAGTTTATAACCATCCATATCTCTAACAAAATTCAGCCAATGACAATTTTTTTCATTTTAATATTTTACGATTCTCAGCACACCAAAAAAGCTAGAGCCACCTTTTCTAATTGAAATACTTGTGTGCAGTCCACAGGTAGCACGTAGTGCTATGCACTTATGCCCCTTCCTTGTAATGAAAGAAAAAGTATCAACTTCAAGAATCACAAACGGAAAGGTTTTTTATATCCAAACGTTTAAAACTCTCGGCAAATACGAAACTATTATCATCCCTTCAATGGTGGAGTTATTCATACCATTTTTTTTTTAATATGGGGCACCACTCTTTCTTTAAAAAAGAGAAAAATCCATATTATGTTGAATATGTGCTTTAGTTTATCATAATGTTTAGTCTTAATAAATAATAGTTTCTATCAGAAGTTTAAAAAGTCACTTTTAAACCCTAAAATATTTGCTTTCAATAATTATTAACACAGAGAACGATAACTTCAGATTCATTAATCCAGTAATAATTTCTCATGTACATGACAGAGGGTAAAAGGGAAGCAATCCAATATTGTTCTTTATGTTTCCAACTTTGAAAGTAAACTGCAGCTTAACATAATATAAACTATAATGTCAATTTGTATCAGATCAACAACATAGTTGTGAATTTTCCAAGAACATAGGTTCTTTGTTTTTTCTTTTTTCTTTTTTTCCTCCTTTTGCTGAAAGGATTGTGTTTATTGCTGTAGTATATATAGATGCAGTGTAGCCAATGTATAGATCAGTGTTTGGTCTTTGGCCTCTTCACAATCATCACAGTGCAGTGAGCATGATGAGCACAATAGTCACTTACACTACCTAAAACTGCCCTGCAAAATCAAAGATAGTGCCAAACATAATGAATCAGGAAATTTTGAAGTCAAATTGTCTCTTCTTGTAATAGCACACATTATTTCATTGAAAATTTTATATATATATATATATAACCCTTACTCTTCTAATTCCTGATGAAAAACAGGACAAAGTCGTCCCTTAAAATTTAGAAAGAAGGTTACAAATTAGTTCTTTGATATAAAAATATGTACACGTATAGAGTGGGAGTTCTAATTTGTCCACTTTCTTCTAATAATGAGGACTTGGCTAGTAAAAAAATGGTAAAGAATAAAATGCACCTTCAAATGTTATAGTTCAATAGTTTGTACTTTGTAAGACAACTTTTCAATCCAGTCTCTTTAGGTTGAAATTTTGTGATGAAGTCTCTAATAAAATTACATTTATCTCAGAAACTATAGTGATGATGTTTTTTGGTTCATCTTGAAAATGCAAGATTCAATTCAGGATGTAAATGAAACTATACCTTTTTATAGCACCATAACCATGACTTCCCACAACTAGTATTGAAGCATGGTACTTCTCCACAGCATCACAAAGAACATTTCTAGGATCACCTTCGACCACTTCTGTAATCACATCAGTTACCTGATACCAAAAAAAAAACATAGTTACCAAATAATTATTCTACAGGTTTCATAACTAACATATGATGTGTTGATTCAACAAAATTGAGGTAAAATGGTATGGCATCATATGGAAAACCAATTTCCAATGAATTCACTTGCACAGCAGACCAAAGATGCACAGAAACTTTTATGAAAATCCGTGCAAAGTAACAACAAGAATTGACATAATTTCATAACCATATGTTGGATTTAACTTCTTTTCACTGAATAAATGAATACCAGAGCAAGTAAAGGTAATGCTCTACTATAAATCCTATTTATGTTCATAATATTTTAACATCTAAATCCCTTCTAATATTTCATCCTAAACCCTAACATGTTATAACCCTATCAAATCATAAGTAGCACCATTGATAAGTTTAAGTACCAACAAATTTTGTTGTCACAGAGAAACATTAACTAGTCAGATAATTGTTAGAATCTTCCCTTCATCTTCTCTATCCTTTCCTATAAAGTATTTACCACACTAACATATACATACAAACATCTTATAAAGTTGGGATCAAATTATACTAGTGTAAAATCAGGACATATGCCACTCAATAACATTTTATAAAAACATAATCCTTATCGATCTAACATATCAATCACAACAAATAAACGAGATGGAATACTTACGGATCTCTTGGAGCAAATCTGCTTGGCATTGTCAACAACTCTGGCAGCAATCTTCCTCAAGTCAGAGTCCACAATGGGAAGAACCTCAGCAGCTCCTGCATACGCTAAGCCCACGCATCACAACAATTTTCAACATCAACACCAAAATTCTCAAACCAAAACATCTCATGAATCAAAATCGTAAATCCAAAACTAAAAACCATTAATCTAAGAGTATAATTCCGATGCATTCACAGTATAAAACGCTTTACACAGTCGTCAAATCACAAACCGTCCTTGCAATTAGTCAATTACATACACGTACAAAACTGTTTTAATCGGTGCATCAAAATTAAATTCTTAATACAAAAGTATCAAAATTCGCAAAATTCATGAATTTAGAACAAAATGCATGAAACATGAAGGTGAAGGTACCAACCGGGGCCGGCAAGGCCAACGGCAGAGGTAGCAGAAGGCTTGGCATGAAGGAGGACAAGTTTGAAGATGGGATTGGGGAGAGTCGTGAAGAAGTGATCGAGAGTCCATTGGAGAGCGTAGCTGCTGTGCTCACTGTCATCAACTGCCACAATCATCACTTGCTTCTCATCTGATGAGGTGGTAGCCATGGATGATGGATCCGGAAATTGATTCTGTCAAATTTTTCTCTCTTTCTTGTGTTTTGTTTGGTTTGACTTCATTTCTTACAAGTCGGAATATATATAGGGAAATCAATCGAACCTCCTCGACTGTAACAGATTACGTGTTCCTAATTATTACGTGTGCCTTTTTTTTATAAATACAATTATCATTTATTTACTAAATTACTAAAAATGTTATTTATACGTTAAAATAAATTATTATTTTTAATATATTTGTATATAAATATATATTTCAACTTTGTAAATACGCATTAATTTTTAACTATAATAGATATACACTAATACAAGTCAGAAATTAGTCATGTCTACAAAATACACCTAGTATGTATACAAATATATATTCCAACGGGATATTTTACCGTTGATTTTAATATATTTTTAATATATATATATTTGATTTTTTGGTATATACCTATAATTTATACCAACATATAATTTGTAATTATATTCATTAGAATTTACACACATAAATTAATATAATTTGTATCTATATTTTATCGAATTTATACATATAATTTTAGACTAACACTTGACAACAATAGTTTGTATTTATATTTATAAGTGTTTGTACACAAAAATGTATAATTTATTTATATTTATCAAAAATTTACACATATTAATCAATATAATTTACATCTATATTTTTTAAAATTTATATACATCAATGATAATTTAGTATTTATAATTACTAAAATTATAAAAAATTGATAGCCACTTAGAATTTTTCATTTTTTATAGACATAATTAAAAAAATAAGATATTTTATTTTTAAAATTTAGTGAATATTAAATAAGTGTATTTTTTGAATTTTGTAAGCTTTTTAAATATATACAAAAATGTCTATAATTTTTTTATTATTTTTATCAAATTTTTTAAAATATTGTAGAGCATTTTTATCATTTTAATTTTTTAACAATATTTTTGTCCTTACTTAATCTATCAAAAAAGAAAAAATTATAGTATACTCCTTATTTGTATATATTTTTAAATAGCAAAGGATTCTTTGATTTTCTCAATTTGTTGGGTAAAAAATAATGAATATGTTGTAAATATTTTTTAACTATAGAGATTTTTTCATTTTTTTTTAGGTGAACAATTAAAAAAAAACAAAAGAACAGAAAAGAAAAAAAAAATCAGACTCTTAATAATAAGAGAGGACAAACCACTAGTGACTGGTAGCAAAAGTAAATTGTAATGAAATTTAAATAACTTCAATTTAGTAATTAACTTCAATTTTTCATAATGAAATTTAAACGTAACATGTCACCATATATCATTAAATTCAGCGTAAACTCAATGAGAACATTCTCGATTATATCTATTAGAAATAGTGTCTTTTTCAGAATTGTTTCATTTCTGATAAATTTAAAAAAATTACTGAAAAGATTTTTCTGTGAAAGGAACTGCACATTTTTAAAAAGGTCCTTGCTGTTATTGTAAACCCCGATTAATTAGTAGATAATTAGTCAATAAATTAATTTTTAATAAGGAGGATTAGAAATGTGAATGCTATATTAAATTAGGGTAGAGCTCATCGAAACGAGAATTTTGACACTAATTTCGAAGAAAACGGTCCAAAATTGGACCGAAAAGACCGAACCGGTTGAACCGAACCCGAACCGGCTTATCGGTCCAACCGGACCAGCCCATACCCTCATTTCCTCAAGGACGCAGCTGAGCTCCAGGGAGAGGAAAGGAACGCCGAACATTTACGGCAAAGTTCCAAATCCCGTAATTCCTCCGTTCGAGCTCCAATCGTCGCACCGTTTGCGGCCACGCGTCCACCGTGTCGAGCTCTACATTTCTATCGAAACAATTTCATAGGTAACTTGTTTAATCACTCTCAGCCTTCTCTTCTCCCAATTTTCGAATTTTAAGTGGGAATGTTGAATTTCTTTGATTTCTGATGTTTTAGGATCCAATTAGCTTGAGAAAAACGTTCACTCTTGCTTATGTGAAGCTTGGGTAAGGTGAGGATACGATAATTCTATTTTATTTTCATTAAATTTGAGCTTTGAGTATTAAATTGGGTATATATGTATTATGAACGTGTATTAGGTTGAAAATAAATAATTGGAGCTTGAAATTGTGAATACTGGAACTTGGAGGAAGCGGATTAGTTGAGTTTTGAGAGGCTGTCTTGGTTTTGAATAAATAACTTTGGTCGTTACGTGAAAATCGGCCAAGGTATGGTTTAGGTTTCTTGCATTTAATATACAATGTTATGTGAAAACTTAGGCTAGATGACCATAGGATAAGCTGGAATGCAGGTGTATGTTTAATATTTAGTGATTTGTCGATGAATATAATTAGTTGAAGTTTATTGGATAATTAGTTATTAATTTTGGATGGTGAATGTTGTTATGTTAATTTGGAACGAGTTATAGTTGAATGTTATTGTTGATGAACATAGTTGGTTTGGTGCTTGTTGATTAATTAATGATTCGGTGAATTATTGATTTGAGGTATTTTGTGTTAAAAGCCTAGGATTTGTGAACTATGATTCTTAGTTGAATTTTGGTTGTTGGATTTGAATATTGTATGAGTATAATTGTTGAT
>NC_029773.3:90071872-90075026 GCF_000817695.3 Arachis duranensis | reverse complement strand
CCATTGAGCAATATTGATTATTTGAGATAAAGCTATGCATAGACTCATGGAGATGCACGTTGGGGGACAGTCTAAGTACAATTCAGACTTGTCGGGTTGGCTGGATAACCGACAGATGAGCCTCATCAGCCATAGGACAGGCATGCATCATATGCATATTACTTGAATTACTTGCTTGTGTATTAACTGGGTGTGCCTAAATGTACTTGCCATGTTAAATGTATATTTGTTATCTGCAGTACTTGTAACCTTCTTGTGCTTGCCTTTGTTTGTTTACTTGTCTGTGAAAATGCATGATGGAGTTGGAGGTAAGGAGGAATGGCAGAATGGGATTTAGATTTAAGGTTAAGTTAAGTTAGGTTTAAATATCCTTAGTAAACCACCTTTTATGGCTTCTATTTAATACTTTAAGCTCTATAATCTGAGTGTCGGCGTTCTAGGATTGCCTCTGGCATTCCCAGGACCTTATATATTATGTGTGTGGCACCTTTACCATACTGAGAACCTCCGGTTCTCATTCCATACTATGTTATTATTTTTCAGATGTAGGTCGAGAGGCATCTCGTTAGGCGTCTGGACTCTTGAAGCGGAGTGGTTACTGGGTTATTTTGTTATCCTATGATGTATATATATGTACTTAGCTTTCTCTCCACATAACTTATTCTTTTTGATCCTCCTAGAGGTGTATGGAGAGGCAGGATTTTGTTTATGTACATTTGGGTTTTGGATATGTATATATATGTATATATGTGTGTATATTCTCCGGCCAGTCTTGACTTCGCAGGCTGAGTCAGGAGCTCGTTATTTTGTATCTTTGACTCTCTATTCCTGTTTTGGGTTACTTGACACTTGATAGCTGTAGCTTTCTTTGCACGCAAGTTAACTCATTTCTCGAGCGTTGCGCTTTTATATTCGCGATTTTTTATTTCCTCTATTCTTCAAGGCTCCTAGCATATTATAATTCTTCTGCTATTATGTGTACTCATTTTATTTTAGAGGTCGTAATACCACACCACCTCTGTTTTACGACTTAAGCGTAAAGCTTAATGTGGTAGGGTGTTACAGTTATTAAGAGAAAGAAAGTTCAGGGACAGCAGATTTTATAATTTTTAGCCATTAATTTAATAGTGTAAAATTATATCTAACGGTATAAAATCATTTAATTTCTTTTTTATAGTTAAGTGTTGATCATAATTTAATAAAATTGCTGATCCTCTATTAAAAAATATTGCCCCCATTTGAGTGTTTTGAAGTACAACAGACCTCATTTATATTAAAAAATGACAAACAAGAGGGCAATATTAATTCTAAATTTAATATTTCAATAAAAAATATTGCCCCCATTTATGTTTTATAATAATTCTTGTCATTTAATTTATTAATTTATTAATTTTTATTGATGACAAACATTATTAAAATTGAAATGGAAAGAAATATAAAGATTTGAGTATGAGTACTCCCTTTAAAAATTGAATTTTTTTCCCTTTCTAAATGTCACATGATTCTCCCTTGATGTATGCTATTTTACCAAGGAAAGCACTAAGACTAACAATGTTATTTAGCATATTACATGATGCTAAATGCTTGATTTATAAGCAGATTTACATTGATAATAAAAAAACTCATTTGATATCATAAACTGATTTTCTACTCGATCTTTCATAATCAATCAAAGATTTATTTTTGAAGGAAGACATGCTGTTCAAATTGGTTAAAAAAATATTTTTCAACAAATCAGAGCAATCATAGTCATGATAGGAAACATATTTTTCAAACATGATATAGTCTTTCCAAACACAGTAACTTTCATCCTTAAACATTAAAGGAACTGCCAAAAATAAATCCAACATCAATCAATTTATCAAGGTAAGCCAAAAGTATTACAAACAAAATAAGCACATATTTTACCAAGATAAACCTCAAATAATGACAGCAATCAAAACGCATTATCAAAAATATTTATATTAAAAAGCAATAATCAAATAAACATATATATTTATATATTAATTTATACATTTTTCAATTAAATAATTAATCACTAAATTAATTAAATATGTCATAATAAAATAATCAATTAAATATATAATAAATGCATAATCAAACTTATTTATACTAATATAATAAATTTTTTTATGAAATGTCAAATACTTATTAATAGCATGATTGAATAAATTATTATATTTTATCCCCCTTCAGTAAGTAGTGACTATATTGGCTAACAAATTATTGGCCATCTAACATAACTCTAAAAATAATCCATAAACATATTAGATGACTTCAGCTACCAAATTAGCTTGTTACCACATTTTTTCAATAATTAGCTAAAGAATTGTTAAATCATAAATGTCACACCAGTTTCTGAATTTGTGTCCTAGTCCTTACCATTAATTAAAGCACTTGTAAAGTTGTAACTGATATGATACCATGATGTTGCTTGCCTATATATATGTGTATAGTGTGGTTATTATATATGTGCAGAACAATACCTAATTTATATATGGCATCGCCACTGTTAATGAAAATGATGATTTTAGCTTTCTTCCTCTTTCTCATGGTTTTATCATTAATGTCATCGCCCCTTCCTCCACCACCACCGTTACTAAGTGATGGCTTGTCCCTCGAACTCATCCCACCCCATTCTCCAAAATCTCCATTTTATCATTCTAATCTTGTAAATTCTTTGGTTTTCTCATATAAACAAGACGTGGTAGCAGTGGCGGAACTTGAAACAAAATTTTGGGAGGGCCAGATAAAAAATAATTGTCAAAATATTTTTAATATGGACCACATTTAAGATAAGATCGTCTAATCTATCTCTCTGCTTTGGGTGATATTGCCAAATTTAAAGTAGTTTTTCAAGATCTCATTCCAAAAACTTAAAGTTAAAGTCATCAGATGTAACTTTTTGAACTTTTGAAGGTTATATCTCACTTTCTTCGTGATTCATTAAAGTAGAAAAACTATTTACAGATATTATAAAAATTATATATTCTCCTTTTTAAATATTAGCCTTTCTCTTAAAAAATATATCAAGTCTTTGATTTTTTATTATTATTTTATATAAAAATTTGAATATATATCTTGTAAAATATGTAAAGAAGAAGTTAGAAGGATAAATATTAAAATTTATAATATTTATTAAATTTTTTTTGTC
>NC_029773.3:90053383-90071477 GCF_000817695.3 Arachis duranensis | reverse complement strand
AAGCGGTGCTTATCTTCTTAAAAATAATTTAGTATTACTTTATCTTTTTTATATTATTGGAATAAAAGGGTACGCCTGAAAACGACTGAGCAAAATTATTTCGTCTTTAAAGGGAAATGTAAGGGTACATACCGGGCAGGTATTATCATTTCTGAGTTGTTATGAATTGTATGTGGACAATTATGTATTTTCATTTCATGTGATAAAATAATTGATATATAACTTTATCTAAAAGAGTTTATTTTATTATTACTGAAAAATATGTATATATGTTAAATATCATATAATAAGTAAAAGTGTTCTTTTTATGAGTATACAAATTATTAGTTTTTTTTGTTGTATAAAAAATTATTTTTGTAACACCCTATTATTTTGAACCTTAGGCTTAAGTCGTAAAATAAAGGTGGTGTGGTATTACAACCTCTAAAATAAAATGTGTATATATAATAGTAGAAAGATTATAATATACTAGGAACCTTGAAGAATAGAGGAAATAAAAATCGTGAAATAAAAGCGCAACAGCTCAAGAAACGAGTTACCTTGCTTACTAAGCCCAATGTATATAAACAAAATCATGTCTCTCCAAAAACCTCTAAGAGGATCAAAAAGAATAAGTTATGCGTAGAGAAAGCTAAGTACATATATATACATCACTATACAACAAGATAGTCCAGTAACCACTTCGCTTCAGAAGCCTAGACGCCTAACAAGACGCCTTTCGACCTGCATCTGAAAAACAACAACATAGTATGGAATGAGAACCAGAGATTCTCAGTATAGTAAAGGTGCCCGCATAGTTAATATAAAAGGTCTCGGGAGAGGCAGAGGCAATTCTAGAACTTCGACACTCAGAATCAAACTTAAAGAAAATAAACTAAACTAAAAATTAGGTAAGTTATCTAAGGTATTAAAGTTCTAAATCTAACTTTAACTTAACACTTCACTTTCTGATCCCTCCAATTCTCCGAAACTCCGGTGGAACAACCCCCCTCCCCTCACACCTCCGTCAAGAGGGATTTCTTAGAAAATATACACATACAATTCAAGCAAGGAAAATACAAACAGAGAAGCATTTATAACGAGTAGAACAAGTAGCAGATAAGCAGAATTAAACAGTTAAGCATACTAAAACAATGCACACTCAAACAAAGCAAACAAATGTATATGATGTATGCATGTCCTATGGCTGATGAGTCTCATCTATTGGTTATACAGCCAACCCGACATATCCTGGTAGTTAACCATTGGACAGTCCCTCTGTGTGCGCATCCCTAAACTCAATAATATAGTATTTCATGGAGTCAAACTCCAAGCTCAATAACATAGTATTCCATGAGTCAAACTCCAAACTCAAATATAATATTCAATATTCATATATATATATATATATGCCCATGGGGGAATTCGGGGAGTTAAAGTGCCCGGTCACATCTTGCGACAGAAAGTCAACAAATAGTCTCAAATACACAAGCCATATAATAATCTCTTTCCTTTTTAAAATAATACTTCAAATCAAAACTCCAATGTTTATAGAAATTTTGACAGTATCTCCTCTAAAACTCGAATTTTTGCCATACATCAAGGGTTCCAAACACCTCTCAATCATTCAAATCATTTCTAGTAACAAATTATTTCAAAATCAAACAAATACCAATATTAAATTTTTTCCAAAACCAACCAACTTTAACAGCAAATTATTAACAACAGCTAAACCACATATTTTATTCCATATACACAATCTATCAATTATACATTCAGTTCATTCCTATCTTAAGGTCTTCTAACCTAAGTTTTCACGTGACATTAAACGTTAACTACGAAAAACCAAAACCATACCTTCGTACGGAATCAAAATATTCAAAGCTCCGAAAAAACTTTTTGCCCAAGCTATCGAAGAAGAAAACGTCCAGAATTATCTGTGCCTTTTAAAATTTCCGTTGACCGAACTCAAGAGATAAAGGAGTTATATTACCGTCAACTTCCACCAATCAAAAGTAATACCAACGTGTAGAAGAAAATAATACAAATATTTTTATCGACTTAAATTTTTTATTAGAGTTACGAATCACAAAAAATTAAAATAAAAAATTCGAAGGAGTTTACGTTCTCTCTCGGTCACGCTCTTTTCTCTCGCTGTTTTCTTTCTTTTTTCCTCTTGTATACGCTAATCATATATATATGATTAATTAGTAAGCCACCTTCGCTTCTTTATTGTATATATGCCTTACGATATATAAATGCAACGTAATACATAATGATAGTAAATAATATATATGTAACTTAATGCATAATCGAAACCGCTTTTTATTTCCGTACTTTATGATTAATAATAATAATACTAGCAATAATAATGATAATAATAATATAATTATAGCAATAATATATATAAAGTTAAATGTATATGAGTTAGTAATATATTATTTTCCATACGAATGTAATTCGATTTTTGTTTATTGTTTTTATTTTTTTTAGCTAATTCTTTAAGGTTATTCTTAAATATGATTTCTTTTAATTATATTTATGTATCTATAATTTTTTTTAGAGGTCATAATACTTTACTACTTCTTCTTTACGATTTAAACGTAAGATTGGGTGTTATAATTTTTATTGAAAAAATAAAATTAATTAATAATAATTTCGATATAAATCTGTTTATAAAATCATCCAATTATGCATCTTGTCGTTAAAAAGTTTATTATTTATTATAATTATTTTAAACAGTATAAATTTAATATGATTATTAGTTGAAAATATATATGAAGAAAAGGTTTATATTACGCCAAAATTAGCTGTTGAAAAGAAAAAAAATGGAAGTTCTTTTTCTTATTTATACGTTGGTTACGTTGCACAAGAATCATGGCTGAATAATATAATGAATAAATCAATAATATATGAAGCTTTAATTATTGCTTAATAATATGCAAAAAGTAAAAGAAGATAAAGATAAAAATCATCACAAACAGTCTCATGCATCTTTATCCTGTATGTTTTATTGGGCACGCGGATTTTTGTTATATTATCGTGTCTCATTAAAGTGGAATCTTTAAGTAACAAAAATGAATTTAGATTTTTTAAATTTTAAATTTTATTTTAGAAAATAAAGTATAATTTTTTATTATTGATTTTATAGATAAGACTAAAAATAAATATAAAAGAAAAATAAATCAAAGAGAATTAAAATCCAACAAAAATAAATAAAACAATGACAAAATTGGTTTAAGTTCTTGGAACTAATTTATGAACAATTATTGCTCTTGATGATTGAATTGGCTAGTTGGCTGAATATATGGGAACATTATTAGGTAAACCAATGGGCAATGGCGAAAGCTTTTCTGTTGGCTCTTATTGCGCCAAAGGTATAGTGTATAACATATCCATAGCTTTTTTTTGAAGCTAATCTAAGGACACATATACATAATAGATGCATAAAAAAATTTATATACTTATTACTAAAAATATAAATAAATAATTAACTGTGACATGTTAAAAGCATATTAATTATTATTTATCTCTATCAGCATAAAAAATTATTATATACTTATTACTAAAAATATTATGTGCATGTAAAAAAAAATGGACAAATAAATTATATATTAATCACTCAACTAATTTAAATAGATTACGAGTAGTTGAATTAGTAATTGATTGTTTTTTGTATATAAGTAATATAGTTCATTTATTACTTAAGCATTGTTTAGTTTTTTAATTGATAAGCATCATTTGACTCATTAATTAATTAATTTTAGGGTCAATTTTTTAATATTTTGTACTGATCATTGCATAATTATTTATATATACAATAAAAATATAACAAAAAGAAAATATCCTATAAAAATAATGAACAAATTAAATTACATACAAATTTTTCTTGAAGTTTATCTTAATTATATATACTCAAACAAATTTTTGTTAACTAAAATAAATCCAGTTATATATATCTTTTACTTTTAGGGATAAGACAGACGAAACTTAATTAGAAAATAATACGGGTATTATTATTATTATTATTATTATTATTTAGTAAGTATAGATAGATATAAGCCTCGTATGGAATTTGAATGTCCTTTTACTGTCTCAATCGGATGGCTGATATAATGCTTTGATCAATGATCAAACTACCTTTTTTTTTTTTTCTAAAATAATACTAATAATTATCCGCAAGCAACTTCACTATTACTATATTAGAATCATGTTTTATTGTTTTTAGGAGGGTTACATCTATATAATTAGATCAAGAACTATATTAGACTTTTTCTAATTGAGAATTTAGATTGCATTAGTTTGACTTTTTCATCGTGATATTAGATATGGATAACTAATTAATAATTAAAAAATAATAACATATTAAATATGGATAACTAATTAATAATCAAATAGGGTATACCTAATAACTACCATTGAATTTCTGTTGATTTTGGTAACTAATAACAAGGTTCATAACTTTACCATACTATAAAACTTTTTTTTTTCTTCCTTTTTTGTTTTTGGTTTTGTTTTTTGTGAGGAGAGGGGTTTTATATAGCATATGTATGTAAAACCTCAGATTGAAACCTTGTTGAAAAACCTTAATTTTATGTTTTTCTTCCTTTTTTTTTTAAAAAAAATTATTATTATGTTAGATAGGGTTTGATTGTTTGTTAATAATCTCAAATATTATTGAAGCTTGTTAGAAAGTTTTTATTAATTAAGAGATGAAGTTCTGCAAAACCTACCAAAAGTACATGCAAGGGCAAGAGGAGAAGCTACCTGGACTTGAATTCAAAAATCACAAAAAGATTATGAAGAAATGTAGAAGTGGAGGTTGTTATTCTCCTATCATGATGAACCATAATAATAATAATAATAATGCCACCAAAAGTTGCCCTATTCAATGCCCAGGTGATAATGATCTTCATAATGTTTTTCTCTTCATTCAATTTACTTTTCTTTTTCATATTGTAAGGTTTATATATATATATTTTTTGTTAATTACTCCTTTGGTTTTTTAGCAAAGAGTTTGAAATTTCATAATATTTGTCCCTTTTTAATACCAAATAAAGTGAGATCAATGAATTTTTAAATTCCCTACAATACAATTTGTTTGAAACGAAGGGAAGGGAGCAAGTTCAGTTGTTAAGGAATCAATTGAAAATCAAAGGGTTTGGTTCATGTATGTAGAACCTTTAATTAATTATAGATTGAGTTTTTGTAATAACTATTAACAAGATGTAGAACATTTAATAAAGGTACATGTTCTAAACTTCTAGTTTTCAAGATAAACTTTATATTTTTATTTAAATTTTTGTTTAGGACAACTCTTTTATTCTATTAAAATTCAACGTTTGGTTGGTTCAAGTGGTTTGATGTTTGGTAATTTATTAGCCCTCAATTTCCTCATAAATAAAATCTTGACTTCAACATTGTCCAAAAAAGAAGAAAAAAAGCACGCACAAAAAACAAAAGAAAGAAAAGGAAATAGTGTCAAAACTCAAAAGAATTTTACTCATAGGGTGACATTTATTGATTCTTAGATGGAGATATATATATGATATGCAAGTCTTAGTTATATATATCTATGCAAGAATTATTTGTCATTTTCTGTCGTATTTTTTTAAAATATTTTTTTTCTTTATTTGTACCTACTTAGATAGCCATTTAAAGGAGAAAAAAAAGGTAATAAATAAGCCTCTAAAATTTACATTTCAAATCAATTAGTTTCTGAAAAAAATATTAATAAAATTCTCCATGATAACAGATGTGGATATATTACCTCTAGATTAATTCTTATTATCAATATAAAAGATGTTAATGTAAACGTAATTTATCTACGTATATTATTGTAAAAGACTTCATTAATATATTTTTTTGTCAAAAACTAATTTATACAAATTATAAATTTTTAAGAATTTATTTGTCAATTTATTTAAAAAAAATTTATTGAATAGCTACTTAAACTACTCCAATTACATTTGTATATGCTAACATAGCATAATGAATGAATAATTTTCAGTTTGTGATGGAACTTTCTTCCCTTCTCTGCTGAATGAAGTATCAGAAGTAGTAGGGTGCTTCAACAAGCGTGCACAACATTTGCTAGAGTTACACCTCTCTTCAAATTCTGGCTTCAAGAAGTACCTTCTTTGCTTGACAAGATCCAATCATAATACTATCATTCAACAAGGCAAAGATCTTGTCACTTATGCACTCATCAATGCTGTCGCTATCCGAAAAATACTAAAGAAATATGATAAGGTTAGTTTGTCTTTACATTTCCATTTCTATGATCATCATTTACATAACATTTTAATTAGCTTCTTATATATAGTTGAAATATACTAAACTACCAAAGGATTTCTAAATAATTAAAGCATGAAATTATTAGTGTTCCTTATATCATTTAATTATTTGGGTACTACTATATATGAGTGCAGATACATGATTCAAAGCAAGGGCAATTATTCAAGTCACAAGTGCAGGCTATGCACAAGGAAATTCTTCAGAGTCCATGGCTTATTGAGGTTATGGCCTTATACATCAACACTAACACTAAAGACCCTACATCTTCTTTGTTTGATGGATGCTGCCTCACTTTTAAGGATGGAAAACCATCACTCACTTGTGAAATCTTTAAACCCTACAAAGTTGATATTGACTTGACTTGTTCTATATGCTTGGTAAGATACTTCACTTGCCTATGAATTCATCATTTTTCGCAAATAATGCAACATATCTTATGTTAGTTGTATACCAAAATCAGCCACTAATGTAAAATATATTGAAATACAAAATACATATAAAAACAAGTTAAATTATGGTGACGGATTAATAGTTCATTTTTGGTATGCATACGGCACGTAGCATTTTTGATAATCCAATAATATTATTATATACTAGCTGTTATTAAAATTAACCATTAGTATAAAATACTATTGAAAGTGAATTAAATGATAAATGACATAAATATATAGTGGTTGATTTTAGTGTATAAATATCATTTTTTTGTATTGTATACTTCTTGCATTAAAAAATAATTGTCGCATTGGTAAAAGGTATATTGAAAAATTAATGTATGTGAGTATTAATTATATTCCATTATACAGGATACAGTGTTTGATCCTGTGGCGTTGACTTGTGGCCATGTTTTCTGTTACACATGTGCTTGCTCAGCTGCATCAGTAACCATTGTTGATGGACTTAAGGCAGCAGATCCTAAAGAAAAGTGTCCTCTATGCCGCGAGGTATTTTTTAGTTGATGAAATCTCACGTATAATTGTTTTCATGTGAAGTTAATAGTTAAAATTTTTTATATAATTTGACATATTTAATTATATTGCCATCTAATGATTCTCAATCGTTAATTTTATATGAAAACATCTGCATGTGAATTTTCACTTTTTAGTTTCTTGATCAGAAGTTTTGAATTTAAATTTTAGAAACGAAATATGTTCACGCCGGTAACTTTTGTGATTTTTTGTTTTGATGATTGTAGAAAGGAGTTCATGAAGGTGCTGTGCACTTGGAAGAACTAAATATTTTGTTAGGCCAAAGGTATGATACCATTTAAGTATTTGATAATTTGTAGTTTTTGAGATTGATAAGATGTAAAATTTGCATGTATCTTAACCTAATAATTTCAACATATATTTTTTTTCACAGATGCAAGGAATATTGGGAGGAAAGACTTAGAATGGAGAGGGTAGAAAGGGTTAGGCAGGCCAAGGAGCACTGGGAATCTGTCTGTAGGACAGTCATGGGAATCTAATCTGAATTTGATACTATTTGGATTGTGATTTATTTTGTTTTTATCTTCGTAAAAAGAAGATATTGTGAATTATTAAATAGTTTGACATGTTTAACTGAATATGTTCGACTAATCGATTCTAAGATTCACAATATTATCTTTACATAAAGATGTTTTTATGAGAGTAACCACTTTATTTTTAACGGGGCAAAGTGTACATACATATAAATTAAAGGAAATATACGACGAATTAGTTCCTATAAAAAAATTATTTTATGGATATATATGATAAATGACATTTTAAGAACAAAAAATTGTGTACCAAAACTTTCATAATTTTCCATTAGATAATTGATAATCAAAGTAATTCTCTAAATGCCTTTTTGGATTTAATTATGAGAGTGCCTCAACTAACACTCAAGAAGGCAATAATCAAGATTTAATGTTGTAATAAAAATGCTTAGCTAGAAAGATGTATTCAAAGCTTTCTAATGTTACATAATTAAACAAAATACAAAGGATCAATTCATTATTCATTACAACATTATTATTGTAGCACCAAAAATTAGGACCTATCATAGCTGCATTTGGCATACTATACTGGCACTACTTAGGCCAAATGCAATTGAATTAGAATACCAATTTACAAGCATTCTTCCTGCTTCAATTCTCTAAAATAATGCTTCACAAGGATGAATGAAGCAGAAAAATCTTAATTGATCTCATTCTTGCCCTTCCATTCACCTCTCTTTATATCTATATTGAAGAGATGCATTTAAAGGATTTGTTATAGTCCACTAGAACGGTTGGCATATTCTTGAACTAATGCTCCAAAGAGTGATGGCCTCTGAATCAAATTGGCGGGTGTGTCAAATTCTTTAGCAAGCCCTGTTAAGGTGGGAAAAAAAATGCACAAAACTCAGCTCACAAATTTCACTACATTGAGAAAAAAATGATAGAAATAGCAAGTGAATGTCATATTCATACATACCTGCATCTACAACTAGGACTCTATCACAGTCCATGACAGTTGGTATTCTATGTGCAATGCTGATTATGGTGCGCGCCGCGAAATCCTCTCTGATGATCTTCTGGATAACAGCATCTGTTTGAGAATCAACAGATGCTGTTGCTTCATCCATGAACAGAAGCCTGCTTTGCTTAAGCATCACCCTCCCTAAACAAAGCAACTGCCTCTGTCCAACACTCCAGTTATCTCCATTATCAACCACTATAATTTAGAAAAAAAAAAAAACACATTGCCAATGTTTGTTAAGAAGAAAATGGAATGGAAGTGATATTCAAGCAACATAAAGGAAAATAATGAATGACATTCTTGTGTTACCTAAAGATTCAAGCTTCTCAGGCTTAGAAGCCACTGCTTCTTTTAGTTGACAACGGTCCAAACTCTATAGCAAGAAAAAAAAATGTTATTAGACATTATTGGTGTAAAGCATAAACCTCTAATCTCATCCCTAACAAAAAAAACGAGGGACAAACTGATTCCTCGCCATTCAAAAAGAGTGACAAATTAGTCTTTTCGTACATGTACAGGACTAATATGTTCACTTCTTTTGAATGACGAGAGATAAACTTGTTCTGCAAAACACCAACTTGTTCAATGAGGGACAAATTTGTCACTTTCAAATTTTTAGTGAATATTTTAGCTCCCATGTTAATATTTAGTGAAGAGGTTAGACATTTTCTCTTTTCTAATCTTAAACTCTTAGAAATATGGTTTATGAATTATGATATTTGAATTTCAACACAAAATAATTCTATAGGCCCTACAAAGGTAGCATGGAAAAATGAATATCTACCTTCCAAATCTCTTCATCTGTGTATTGTCCAGTTGGATCAATGTTACTTCTGACTGTGCCTTCAAAAAGAACAGGCTCCTGAGGGATGATACCAAACCTTGATCTAAGATCATGAAGCCCTAATACTGATATGTCAATGCCATCAATGATTATTTTCCCTCCTGTAGGTTCCACCAGCCTAAAGAACACTTGAATCAAAGTTGATTTTCCACTCCCAGTTCTACCAACCACACCAATCTTTTCTCCTCCACTAATGCTTAAAGTTATGCCTTTAAGAACCAAAGGAGTGTTTGGTCTATATCTCACCTGTTTGTACAAAATTTCAAGTTATTAATCATAAGATTATTATTATCATCAATTGTTACATAGACAAATAGTCATTAATTTGTTTTCTAAGCAGCTATGAGTTAAATTTCTATGCTCTCTCATTGTAACACTCTTTTACACCGAGATCTAATTAGGTAAATTAACTATTTTGTCTGTATAGTCCTATGTATTTGCACAAATACAAATACAAGTATTGAATACGATACGTTTTTATGAAAGAATTAGTCACAAAGTTAAAAAGCTTTAAGGAATTAGGCTACAACAAATTTGACTTTCATACAAATATCACAAAACCAAACTTTACCCTCTTTATCAGAAAATGTAACATTAGTTGCATTACTCAATCCAATAACTAGAATGTAAACATATGATTTCATCAGAGGGTTCTAGATTACCTGCAAGTCTTTGATATCAACATTTCCTTGACCAGGCCAATTCGAAGGAGGCAACCGATCCTTAATGTTCCATGTTGCTTCTGAAGGAATGTTTGTGAACTGCTTTATCCTCTCAACAGATACCATTTTGTTCTCTATGAAACAGCTCATGTATATTGCCCAAAACAACACCGAGTTCAAGGACAATCCATATGAAAGAGACAAACCAACATTTTCTGCGCCAAGTGTAACAACCTTAGTCAGTTTATTAATTATCTCAAGAAATTTTTTCACTGAAACATAAGTATCTTAGTCAGTTTATTATTCAAGAAATTTTTTTACTGAAACATAAGTATTATAATTTTCAGGAGCTACTTGTATTTTGTATATATCACTTCTTGGTACATTCTTGAATGTGTATATATGTAATGTTTGCAAATTATCTGAGACACAAATACAAAGATAGTGGAACAAAAAAGGTGAGGAAGACAAAAGTGTGAAATTTGTATGCTTCAAACAAGGGGAGTGTCCCCATTTCTTGTGCTTTGTGCAACAAAGTGGAACCCTTTTACTGTTTCTTACTAATTTTTTCACTTGGTAATTTTTATTTATGTGGAGGACATTATTTTAAACCAAGGGAAAGGAATATTACCAAACCTTGTCCCATTCCCAACTAAACCAAATCCACTTAAAAATAATTATTGACTATTGCTAATTTCCTTCCCACTTCTTTGTACCAATACAACTAAAAGGACAGCAAGATAGAAACATAGAATGTATCAAGTTTGCATATGCTTATTGTGAGATTTGTGGAATCATGAGAAGGTGAAAATTGTACAAGTACTTTTAAAAAGTATAGTCAGTTTAATTTACCTGGCTTTATGACACTGCTTGGTAACATGATCATGAACATAGCAGATATGCAAAAAACTAAGCTTCCAAGCAACTCTAACCGGAAGCCTAACCATGCATTGGAGCTAAAGTTATGGAAATCCATTCTCAGATTAGCATTCACCCTGTTAACATTTTCGTCACAAAACTCTTTCTGTTTTTCGAATGCTCGAATCGTCATGACCCCAGATATGCTTTCAGAGAAATGATGAATCACTGGTGCCTTTGTAATCGAATCAAGGCGAGTTAATTCGCGAGATGTAGATAGGAAATAACCCTGAAAGATCCAGCAAGAAGAAAGAAACACAAGAATTCTTAGTGTTAGATGAAGCTCTAACCATTTAAGTGAAACAGAACAAAAAAATACTGCTAAAATTGTTCCATCCATTACAAGCACTAAGTGCTAGCATCTTAAAGAATTGTTGAATCTTAAAAGGGTGACACACTGACACTGATCAAATAAGGCCAATGGTTTACATGAGATATATTTAGTTGTGAACAAATAAAATTCTAAAGGTGCAATGGATTTTGTGTGTCAAGAAAGTGAGTAAGCACAATCATTCATCTTTTCCAGCTGCTTTGGTTTTGGACATTGCATTGTCAAAATAAGAAACAAAATGCAATTGGTTCTGAGTCATGCTCATGCTTTAAATATCTCAAATATAAATATATCAGAATTATACCAGAAACACATTTGGTAAAATAATCATATTTATATTCGTACCCGATACCAGATGTTCAGCCAAAGAAGAGGGAGTAGCAAGAAGACTGTTGGCCAAGAATTTTGACATGTGATGATAAAGATGCTGATCACTGTAATGTACATTGCCACAACAAATTGGAGGAACAAGGGGATAAAGATATCAACATTGGTCTGATCAGTGGATGCCTGTACAAGGTTAAAAAATAAATAAATAAAACTCATTAGAAGTATGCACTGGAAACATGACAGAAATGTAGAAATGTATATCAGTATAGAACATTTATTTGGTTTAACGTTTAACATAGTATATTTGAGCCTTCAGATTCTTACTCTACTAAGAATTCTTCCGGATGGAGTAGTGTCGAAGAAAGACATGGGAGCATGCAAGATGCTATGAAGAATTTGTGAGAAGAAAATCTGTGCTGTCCTTAGCCCCAAGATTGTGACAGAGTAGGACCTTAGCACTATCAGAACAATTGAAACTGCTACAATAATTCCATAAACAGAGATGAAATTAGAGGCATCAAAGAATTCAGCACGCTCAGCCGAGGTTTCATAAGCCAGCCAATAATCACTTGCCATCATAGATGCTTGCCACACCACAGAGAGAAAAATTACTCCAATAATTCCCCACCAACCAAAAGCCTCAGTGCAGTAGAGTTTATAGATATGTAAGCTCACTTTCCCAGTTTCCCTCTCCTCTTCTTTGATGAGTTTAGAACCTTCCTTCTTAGAATTTGGTGCATCATGAGAATTGCTTTCACCATTGGCCTCTCTGTGATTGGAAACACCCTTTGGAGATTTCAATGGTTTGTTCGAACTTTCGCCAGGATTGGCAGCGCCTTGTTCGACTAGCTCCATGGAGGTCTCATGTGCAGCTACCAAAGCGCCAAAATCTAGTCCAGAATCAAGTAGATCATTGTACTTTCCTGATTGGACTATGGTACCATCCCTCATCACCTTTTATTCAAAGCAAATATGTGTATTAGAATCACTAAGTTACATAAAATACTGAATGAGCAGTACTCCCTCCGGTTCAAAATTACAGTCACTTTCGAAATTTAGTACATTCATGACATAAATTGTATCAAAATATGTTGAATTTTTAGTGTGCCAAATTTCTAAAGATACTTACCATTATAAGATCTACATTGTGTAAGAAGTCCACTTGATGAGTTACAAGAATTATGGTCTTGCCTTTTAGAACTCCTCTCACACATTCCTGCATAAAAGGGAAACCAAAACACTCCATTATGAATTGATCTTAACACATTTAAATTTGTAACTAAACAAACTGATTCTTTCTCTTTTCTTTCTGAAAAATCAGTTCTTAACAAAATAATTCACAAAATTAGCTGTCTCCAGTGAATAATTTATGATAAGAACAACTACCTTAAATATTTCAGAGCCAGTATGTGCATCAACAGCACTGAAGACATCATCAAGAAGATAAATATCAGAGTCTTGATACACGGCCCTGGCGAGTTGTATGCGCTGCTTCTGGCCACCACTCAGGTTGATGCCACGCTCTCCGATTTCTGTTTGATCCCCATGGTCCATCATTTCCAAGTCTTTCTCCAAGCAACAAACCTTGATGACTTCATTGTACTTCTGTCTGTCCATTGGTAAACCAAAGAGAATGTTTTCTTCAATGGTACCATTTTGAATCCAAGCTGTTTGTGCAACATATGCAACACTTCCACAAACTTTAACCTGTTTCCAAAATATACAGTCAGAAATGAACATCATGGAACAAAACCTTTTTTGGTATAGTTCTCAACTTCTCATTGCTGAACCAAAGACTTAGATATATACCTTTCCAGAAACTCTGTGCATCTCACCAAGAATTGATGCAAGGAGAGAAGATTTTCCAGACCCTACAGTCCCAACAATAGCTGTGAGTTCTCCCTTGTTGATCTCCAAATTGATGTTCTTCAAGTCTTGTTCTTTGGCATCATCATCCCAGCTAAATGTTCCATCTCTAACCACCACAGCAATGTTTCCGCTGCACCCTTCGTCTCTTTCGACCGAATCTTCTGCCAATTCCCTACTAGACATGTACCTATCCAACCTTCCAAGTGACACCATTGCCTGTGAAAGTGAAATCATGGATTGTGGAAAGGTCCTTAGAGGCTCCTGCAGGATCTTAAACACAGTTGTAGTGGTGAAAACCGTGCCTGCATCGAGTGGAACTCCAAGAAGAATAGCTGTGCCAAATGTGAGTGTTGATATAACTAAAGGAGTGCTCCACAACACAATGATGTTGCCACAAATTGAGTATAAGAACTTTGAAAGCCACCCGAACTCCGAGCCACGGAATTTCAAGATCCTATCATTGAAATGTTCTTCCCAGGCCTGGAACTTGATCACACGCATGTAATTAAGCATCTCATTGACAGCCTTCATACGCGAATCACGATTCATCATGGCCTTAAACTGGTATTGCTTGTTGTTTCTAGTGGTTATCACAATGAAAATCAGAACAAGAAGAAGTCCAAGCAGGGCAGTGACCACTGAAGCACCTAAACAGTTGTAGAGCAAGAACAAGCCTATGCCAACTTGGAATGGCATCATCCACACGGCGTGCAGCTGAAGCATCATATCAGAGAGTTGCTGAGTGTCGACAGCCATGTAATTCACAATTGGACCAACACCATGGTCTTGCCTTGCTGAGCAAGTTAGCCTCAGTCCCTTTTTGTAAAGAGAAGTGATGAGGGTGCATCTTATAAGCATTCCAAGCTTCTGAGAGTTGAAATTGAAATGGTGAGTGGTTAAAACTTCCACGAATTTCGAACAGAGGAGAATCAAAACAAGGTAGTAGCCTTCATATATAGAGCTTCCTTTCCCGGATGTGTAATCAACAAAGCTTTGTATGAGAACTGGCCCTACAAACATGACACATAGTCTCACAACAGCAAGGAAAGCAGTGAATAGTATCTCTTTCCAGAAACAACGGAGCAATGCAGTCCGAACTGGATGCTTCGATCTCTCATGCGATTTAGGCCATTTCGATTCGAATATTACTGACATCCTCTCAGCTCTATGCTGAGGAGAAAGTGATGGAATTTCATCAATCTTAAGTGGTGACTTATACCCTTTATTCAATAAAGGGTTGATCCAAATCCAAAAGGCCTTGGATACAATAGAAGCCGAAGCGAAACCAGTGACATTCGATATGGTCTCAGATACTTTGGTTTCATCATTAATAGGAACTTGTGAGTCTTCACTGGACTTAATCCCAGTTGACCCTTTGATCCCAACACAGAGAAGAAAAAGTGATATAGGGAGGGAAATGAAAGAAACTATGTCATCCACCATGAAAGTGTCAACATCTAAAGTGGAGAAACGTATAACCCCGGAAGCTGTAAACAAAGAAACAACAATGAAACTTGCAATCCAATAGATTCTAAGTGACACAGGATGATTAACAGCTTCAAATCTCTTCTCATGGATGATCAAGATTGCAAGCACAATTTGTGTTATTGCCTGAACCAACCAAAACACTCCATCAAGTACCTTCCATGGAGCCTGAATTATAGAACTGCTGAACACCAAGATGGAAGCAACAATGAAAAGTGCAGCCAAAACAGATGTGGCAATGAGAGTTAGCTTGAACCATAAGGTTGTTATTTTGGTGAAACTCCTGTTGTTTCTGATAAGGGGCTTGTTGAGCTCATTGTTATGGTGGTTATTGTGGCCGTTGGAAGTGATGCTGCTGCTGTTGTTGTTGTTGCCATTTGAAAAGAACCTTTGGTAAAGCTTTATTATGGCAAACACAGAGAAGGTGAACAAGAGAAGAACATCAACAGCAGAAAACAAAGCTCTCTGAGGACATGGTGAAAGGAACACAAATCTTAACCATTGAGGTGGACTTGAGAGTGATGATGATGCTGAAGAACATGAAAGTGAAGTGATCCAAGCAGAGGACATGTTTTTTTCTATATTTTTTTCCTTTTGCAGCTCTATTGCAATGAAATTGAGTTTGTTAATTGTTAATATATAACTCAAAACTTCACAAACCTCCCTCTTCTTTTTCTTCTCTGCAAAAAATCATCAAACAGTTGATGAACATGGTTACAAAAAAAAATAAACAAAAATTACTGAATTGCTACAAATGGATACTTTTTGAGATGAATATGAAAGAAAAGACAACATTACAAGGAACCAAAAGCAGAAAATGATCAAAACAAGTGCTTTTATTCACTGTTTTCTTTTGTCTGACATGCTAGCATGCATAAACAAGTTTACCTTTTGAATACTAAAACTAGAGAGTTTCTATTACATGATCACAACCCAGAAAAGCTAAAGCTCCAAAGATTGAAGCCAGAACAAGAAAAACAAGGTGGTCCTGAGCAACAAGATAACCGTGCTCTTGACACAACTTGAGTGTGTCTGTTTCCCTTGTTTTCCTCTGTCAGAAGCGTTACTTGTTTAAAACACTTTTAAAGTTTAAACTTTCTTTGTGTTTAAAATAATGTTGAATTTTAAAATAATTAAAAGGAAAAGTATTTTGGTTTGGTTTGATTTGATGTTTTCTTTCACAAAGAACAAGGCGGCAAAGTCTACCACAAATTCTTTCTATATCTTGTAGGAAGAATTTCGATGCCTATGAAATATTGATATTTCAATAGTTTTATTTGTTGATTTTAATTATAAAAAATATATAATATATATAAATTAAAATTAACAGTTAAAATTATTGAAATATTAATATTTTAAAAATATTTAAAAAAATTATTTTTTATTTATTTAAAATATGAAAATATTAAATAAACTTTTTTACAAAATCATAAAATATAATTTTATTTTGGCAAAAAAAATGTTCTAAAGTAATAAAATTTGTAAAGTACTAAAATAAAATTTAATTATTGTAAATTTATTATTTTTATCATATATAAATCTTATAATTTTGATTTAAAAGTGATTAATTTTTTTATTTTACCATTTTTTATTTTGAAAGAGAATGATTCTATTTTGGCATTGAAATATTCTCAAACCAAATTGGTTAAGTGTTAAATGCTAAATATGCATCTTAAAATGGTAAAGATCTACAAACTATAATTTGACTTATTTAATCATTAATATTAAGAATAAGAATTAAAGAGATTGATAAATAAAAATTCACACAGAAAGTAAATATTTAAGAGGCCTCCTAAAAATTTATTAAATTTGAATTATAAGATTAGACCATATTTTGTGCTTAGATTTTGATTATATAAAAACTAACATGATCGAGATATAAATTATTGGAGATTTATTCTGAAGGANNNTAACTGTGGGTTGGCGGGCTGGCGGGCTAAGCCCACCAAAGCTCCTCTCTTTTTTTTTTTTACTATTAACTACTAAGTAATATATATAATTTCACAACTATATTAATAAATTTATAATTTCTAATGGCATAAAAAATTATATTTTTTATATTCACAAACATTAAAGTCTTTGTAATTATAAATATCTAATAAATATAATTATAAACCAAATTTTCATTCAAAATATAAGTATAAATATTCTCTCCAAAGCAAAATAAACATAATCCAAAACATAATTATAAATATTGTCTCAAAAATAACATAAACATAATTCAAAACACTCAATTTTTATCTTCATACTCTTGTAAGTTAGGTTGGGAGAAGTTAGCTTTTAGGAAAAAAATTGCAAAAATAACCCCTCACTAAAAAAAACTTAGCCCGGCGGGGAAGCCCGCCCCGCCCCGCCAAAGCCCGCCAAAACCCGCGGTTTAAGCGGCGCCCCGCCAAAGCCCGCCAAAACCCGCGGTTTAAGCGGTGTGGGTTAGGCGGGCTTTTGCTATTTGGCGGTCCCGATTTTCCAGCCCAGCCCGCCTTTTTTGGCGGGTTACGCGGGCCAGCCCGGCGGGTTTAGGCCCGTTTGCCACCCCTAGTCTTGATGAACTAAAATTGTTGCTTAAACTTTTGTTTCAATAATATAAGTAAGGAACTTAATTTTATTGAATAATTTGTTATGTGTAATGAATTTTATTTAATCGTTAAATTTTAACATTTTACTAAATAAATTCGTTTAAGAAATTTTCATAAAATTTAAGATTAATTTGATGTATCATCATAATATTTTATTTTTAAGTATGTACTAATGTTCGAATTTTACAAAAATTTAATAAATTTAATTATCATGATAATATGACATGTAATATAATAATTATATTAATAAAATTCATTATACATAAGAAATTATTAAACAGTGTAAGTGAAAAATTTACACCCAATATAAATGAACTACTTCT
>NC_029773.3:90052613-90053254 GCF_000817695.3 Arachis duranensis | reverse complement strand
TAAACAGTATAATTTTATTAAAATAATTAACAAATTGGAAAGAAAAATAAAAGAAGAGTAGGCTTGTATTCTATTGTATCTAGGGAGGTGCAAATCTACCCCCACAAACCCATGAGCATGCCACATGCTACTTTTTTTTTTTTCTATTTTACTATTTATATTTATATGTAATATATGTGGCTAGTATTGTGAAATTAAATACTGAAGAAGTCTCCGATTTTCATACAAAAGCTATATTTATTTTTGCTTGTTTGTAAGCATATGGGATCGAAAAGTAATAATTGAGACTTAATTATTACATGTATATATATATCAAAATACTTATCATTTTGATACAATATCAACATTAGAAAGTTTATAATAAACAATTTTAACACTTTAATTACTATCTAAAAAATTATACAATAATAACTTGTAAATGATATTAACTTTGCTACTGAGGCAACAGCCTGAAAGGTTCACATGCCTCAGGTCAAACTAAAAGTCAAAAGTAGGCAATAATTTGTCTATAAGAAATTGCACTGAATTGAAAATGACCCTTTCATGAAAGTGCAAGGAAACTATCATCAAGAAAAAGTTTCCATATCAATATCAAAATAATAATAATAATATTGCACACCAAGGTTGAACCATATTCATCT
>NC_029773.3:90040254-90052088 GCF_000817695.3 Arachis duranensis | reverse complement strand
AAGGTGCAAATATATATATATATAAAATAAGCCTTTCACGGAATTACCTAGGAAGTAGGAACGGCAAATGGGTGATATGATGAATCTCTATTCTCTAGTGCAAAACACTAGGAATATTGAAATTAATAAAAAATGTCATTGATGACTTTATCATTGTTGGAATCTATGTTAACCAGTAAGAGAATTTCTTTATTTATTTAATAGGTAGGATAATATTAACATTTAACATTGAGATTTTTTTTTTAGACTTCTATCTTGTTTTTAAGGTTTTCTTCTAAAAGTGCTTTCTTATTTTGTTGTATTTGTTAAAGAAAAAAAACTAATCTAATAATAAGATGTTTAGATAAAAACCATGAGATTTTAACTTTACAATGTTTTGTCACCAATATATTATAGAAATTCTTTTAAAAATATTCTTAATAATTTTATTAAAAAAATTTACACCGTGGTGTACATGCATATAAAAAACATGAGGTAGCTGTGTGAAAAGAGGTGAATTGGGATACACAAAAAGACAGCACTTCTGGAGGCGAATATTCTGCGAATACATTCTAGAAACGATAATCTCTATATTAAAATCAAGAAAATTTTTAAATATATCAGTACATTAATATTTCAATAATTTTTAATTATTAATTTTAGTTAGATATATAATATATAATTAAGATCATAAAATATTAGTGTATTGATAAAAAAAATAAAATTTAAAGATTGATTAGATGACAATATAAATTAAGTTATAATAATAATAGAGTAAAGTCACAATTAGATCTTTAAAATTTTAATTTTGAATTAATTAATTTTTTTAAATATTAAGTAGATCTTTCATAATAATAAATTGTGGACATGTATATTTTTCTATCAATAGATAATGTGAAATAAAATGAAATTGTTTATGTATTTTGTTATTTATATTAGTACGTATTTCATTATTATCACGTGAGCATAAAAAAGATATAATTTTAAAAATTGACATTTATTATCTTTTGAATTTTTATATAATATTTATCAAGTTCTCTGATCCATTTATCAGAATTTTATTAAAATAGGTAAAATTTTATTTTAACAATTATTATCTACATAATAATTTCTTATAAATAAATATATTATATAAATAATAATGGTACAATATTACGTGTCTATTTTGTTATTATAAAAATTAAATTGATATTTTTAAAAAAAATTAATTGGTTCGAATTTAAAATATTCAAAAAATTAATTGTCATTTTATTCATAATAATAATAATAATAATAATAATAATAATAATAATAATATATAATAATATACCCAATATTTTTTAATTTACACGCACGGAATGTATTTCAAGTTTCAGGAATCTAAATAACAGTAACAAGTAATAATGTAATATTAATAACTAATAATTAATATATGGTGCTTATCTTTGCATGCATTAAAAAATTGATTGATGAACTGTAAACAACTTGCATCTTCTTCCATGAGGGAATCTGCTTTTCAATAATTACATTCCAAATAAGCCAATCAGAATGTGACTAGGTAGTAGTAGTAGTATGATTTTTTATTTGGAAAACTATGAACATAAAATATCTGTGGTCTTTTATCTCTATCTATATATAGCAGCTTGATTGTCTCTTGCAGTTCTAAATTTCTAATAATTAATGGATAAAAAAGCATAAAAGTTAAGGTTTGTACTCTCTAATAATCAATTTAAAAAAATTTAAGTATATCGATAATTAAAATTTATTAAAATACTAGTATTTCGGTATATCTAAAAAATTTTCAATCAATTTAGTGGAATCTACCCTGAATCCTGATGAAGATTCGGACTATATATTTCTTAGTAAGATAGATAATACATAATCTATTTTTTCAAAATTATCAAAATGAATTCAATTGTAATTATCTTATATATTTAATTATGGCTCTTTATCTTTATATGGAAATGTAGAAACAGTTATTGGTGTACAATATCACGTGTGTCTTTTTTTATTTTTACTGATTTATTATATACTCATTATTATTCTTAAATATAGTAATTATATATTATCAACTTATATATATACATTAAAATTAACTATTTGTATATATAATACATATTAAAAATACTTTGTGAAACCACACATGATATAATTTGTATTATTTCTTTGAATACATTCCAAATTAAGAAATATTATCAAAAATTATCTTACAAGATATTTGATCTACTATTAATAAATATTCACACATACAAAAAATTGAATTAAAAGGTCTGATCTTATACATGATGGTATTTAAAAAATATTAAAAAATCTTATTAATAATTGTCTTTAAGAATCTTGTTAAAAGAATGATAATAACAAAATCTTATTCTGATCTATTCAGTGAGTTAACAATATAGATCAAATAATATTATTATATCTTATTATGTATCATGTATGTAATAAGGTTATTTATACTTAAAATTATTTATACTTAAAAAATATTATAAAATATATATTTTTTAAAAGGACATTCTTATACTATCTATCCATATACGTTATTATTTTCCTTTCTCTTATCATTATACACTAGATAGCCGTGGTTTCATCTCCGAGCTGGAGAGCTCCCCGCACTCCACGCCGGTTCCACTCCCAGGTGGCGCCTCTCTTCCACGGTGGCACTTGATCCATCTGACTCCTCGCGTTCACGGATGCATGTGCTCCTCTGTCAGTAGTCGTCAGCCATCCCTTTCACCTTCTCTCTCACGCAAAGTCGCTTCCTTTTCACCGAATCAGTGAGCCAACCTTCCTCTTCATGGATCTGCTTGAATAGGTAATGATTTCGTTGAACCCTATCAGCTTTGCTTTCTTCTTCAAATTTCGTTTCGTCTGCGGTACGAAACTTTGTCTACGAGTTGTGTTCTCCTGGAAGTTTGTTCCTCGCCGTTCATCTGGGTTACTGTTTTCCCAAATTCCCGGTAAGATTGAAGATCTCAGATCATCTGTGATGAATTTTGTTGTCGGTTCGACGATTGATCTAGGTTTTATTGTGTACGGTTCCTGAAATCCATGATTGTGCAAATTCTGATCATTTTTTGTATCTGTTCTATGGTTAATTGAGAATTTCTTTTCTAGGGTTTGTGAAATTCCTAATCTTACAAATTGTCATCGTTTTGGTATCTGTTCGATTTTTAATCCGCATTTATTGTCTAGGGTTCCTGAAATTTGTAATTTGCATATGTTTTGTGTTTTTCATGAATATATTTATGATTTATTACTTTTTTTACATTCGACAAATCACTTGAGTTTTTTAACTGTTTTCTGTTTTGAGAAACATGTTCTGTTCTCTATGTTTGATGTAATGTTCACATGAAAATGTGGTTTGGATACATAATAAGGTTGTTCTATATATTCTTTATTGGGAATCCGAGATTTGGGCAGCTGTAACAAGGTCTGAGGTTTGAATCTCATCCCTTTTATGAGTGTTGATGTCATTTCGAGATTTTTTTTTATCTAAACTTTTTTTTCCCACTCATCTGCTGTTTTGAATGTATCCTTACCTAACACATTTACCAACTCTGATTGTGATGAGTAGAATCATTGTTTGGGGTAGTTGATTACTGTTTTCGCCATGATCTTATGAGGTGTAGCTGCACTGTTGTAGGTATGGTCTCATATCTCAATTTCTGGTGTGTATTGCTTGATTTCTTGAGAGTTTCACTTGTTGTTCCTTTTTTTCTGTTGGTTTAGGTTTATCTCATATGATTAGTTGTTTTATATTTCAGCTGTTGGAAGGACATGGACCTCCTTGACCCCAAGTTAAGAGGTTCATTGAGAAAAGAATGGCCTTCTGCCATTAAAATGGCTTCAATGTGTTCTTTCTCTAAGTAGCACATGTCTTTCCCCAAAGAAATAAGTATCCAGCAGCTGGTCTTCCTATCAAAATGTTTTTTTCACATTTAATAAGGTTGTGCTATATATTCTTTATTAGAAATTTAAAATTCTGGAATCATTATGAAGCTATGAGGTTTCTGTCTCATCGTTTTCCTGAATGTTGATGTGATTGACATCTTTTTATTAGTGTTTGTGTATACTTTTGCTTCTATTTATCTGTTGTCTCCAATTTATTGCTACCTAATACATTTACTAACTCTCATTGCCAGCACTACAATCATTATTTGGGGGTAGTTGGTGACTGCCTTCCCTTTTCTTGAATGACGTGTAGCTGCATTGTAGTAGTTGTGGTGTGAAATGTTAATATTTGGTCCCTATTTTTTAATTTCTTCAAAAGTTTACTCCTTTTTGGTCGGTTCATGTTCTTGCTTAGCATTTTTTGTAGTTCCTGTTAAGTTTCAGTTTTAACTCATTATCAGAACTGCATTTGTTATCTGCTGAATTGTTTGTTGCATGTATTTCTATTTTTTTTCATGAATATATTTTTAATTTTTTACTTTGTTTATATTCAACAAATCGCTAGACTTTTTATACTATTTTCTGTGTTCTGAAACATGTCCCCTGATCTATGTTTGATGTTATATTCGCATGAGAATGTGGTCTGGATACATAAGGAGGTTGTGCTCTGTATTTTTCATGTTTTTCTCTTGGTTCAGCTTTTGCTGCTATCATTAGTTGTCTATATGCTATTGAATGGAGATGATCATGTCAGAATGCCTATGAAAGTATGGGCTTTGTATGAAACCTATTTTCTGACTTGTGATATGATTGTTATGAATTTATATATAGCTTTTTCCTCATTGAATGAAATATTTGGTTATTCAACTCAATTTGATTCTCATTTTTTTTAAATTATTTATGTAAAAATTATTTGCTATTTCACCTCTTGAAAAGAAATGGGGTCTTTCTCCTGAATTTGAGATGTCATTCCTAATGGATTTGGCTTTCGTAGATTAAGATTGTATCATTTTGCTATTTTTCCGCACTCATCTGTTGGTTTGAATGTATCCTGACCTAACCAATATATTCCAACTCACAATTTCTGGTCCCTATTTCTTGATTTCTTCAAAGCTTCAGTTGTTTTTCCTGTTTTTGTATTGTTTCCGGTTTTGGTTCTATGATTAGCTGTCTCTATGTTATTGAATGGAGATGAGAATGTTGGAATGCCTATGAAGGTATGGACTTTCCATCAAACCTCTTTGGTGATTACTGATGTGATTGATATGAATTGATTCATAGCTTTTTCCTCATTGTACCTAATCTATTCATGAGTGGTTATGTGATTCACAAAAATGATGTCTAACCTTTTGTTTATTTGTTTTTTTTTTCAGGTTCAACTGAATTGGATTAGATTTATCTCTTGCTTGTTTTAATTCTGTTTTATTCTTCATCTGTTAGATGGAGATACAGCTGCTTGGCCTCAGGTTAACACGTTCCTTGATAAAAAAATTTCCTTGTGCGATTAAAATGTGTTCATTCTATTATTTGTCTAACTAGCACATGTTCCTAGCCAAAGAAAAAACTATCCAGCCGCTGGTTTTCCCATGAAAAAGTTGTTTCCACACATAATAAGGTTCTGCTATATATTTTTTATTGGAAATTGGAAATTTGGGTAGCATGATGAATGTATCAGCTTTCATTATCATCTATTTCATGAATGTTGATGTGATTGACATGTTTCTATTCGTGTTTGTGTATACTTTTGTTCCCATTTATCTGCTGTTTCAATTGTATCCCTACCTAACACATTTACCAACTCTGATTGCCATCACTAGAATGATTGTTTGGTGTAGTTGCTGACTGGATTTGCTATGGCCTAATGACATGTAGCTACAGTATAGTAGTTGTGGTGTGGTATATCAATTTCTGGTCCCTATCTTTTTATATCTCGAAATTATCAATTATTTTTCTTGCTTTTGTGTTGTTTCAGCTTTCGGTCCTATGATTAGTTGTGTATGTGCCATTGAATGGAGATGAGAATGTTGGAATTTTTATAAAGGTTTGTTCTTTTTATCCCATCTGTTTGGTGAGTTGTGATGTGATTGATATGAAATGAATCATTGCTTCTTACTCATTAAATGAGAAATGAGAAATATGGTGATTCAACTCAATTATCCTCCGTTTCCCTCCTGAATTTGAATTCAGAAATATGACATTGTGTCCTGAATTTTTTCTATAAAAGGAATGTGGGTGAAGCACATTGAATGCACAAACATTCTGCTGTGTTGTATTTCCTCCTAAGTTATATTTATTTATCTCAGAAACTTATTGTTTACATTTTGATCTATTTCATCAAGTCATTTTATCTCCTTTCTTTTTATTGCAATGCCTCCTCCATTTGATATGATTTCTAAGATGCATCCTCCTAGAGAGGCTTGGAGGCTGAAAGTTAGGGTTCTTAGGCTTTGGGTTGTACCCTCTTTTGGTAACCATGAGGTTCCTAACTCAATGGAGATGATTCTCCTTGATGAGCATGTTAGCCCATATTAGCTTCTCTTTTAAATATGGTGTTAGTTGTTGTTTTTTAAGTTTTTAACTTTAAATTATGTGTTTCAGTAATCTGATTTTGTTCTTTTGTTGGATTTTCAATGTGAAAAAAATTCAAGCTACAGTTAAGAAACCACTCCTTAATAGGTTTAGGGATCATATAGTTGAAGCTACAGTCAAGAAACCACTGCTTAATAGGTTTAGGGATCATATAGTTGAAGGACAAGTTTATAGAATGGCATATTTTACTGTTGTCTCAAATCATGGTAGTTATAGAGCAACTTCTCATGAATTCAAATTGGTTTTCCTTCACCGAACCACTGTTGTAGCTGTTGATGAAGATGTAATCCCTAAGACTTGTTTCAACATGTTTCCTTTTTCTGAGCTGTTGAACATGACCCAAGATTATGATTTCTTAGTTGGTGTGTATAACTTCTTGCTTTTCTGTTATTGAAGTTTTTTTAACAAATCATTTGAATAGTTAATAGATTGTGTTTATTTGGAATAGATGTCATCGGTCTTTTAACTTCAGTCGGAGAAGAGAAAGAATATGCAAAAAAGGGGAAAATTGTGAAAATGATTGCATTGGAATTAACTTCAAAAGAGTATGTTAATTGAGTTATTTTCTGCTGCTTTCTCTTTATCTTTTAATGATCTCTTTTGCTTATTTTCTGTTTTATTCTTTGTTATCGTTTGAGTTTCAGTGTTACAGTGCGATGTGCATTGTTTGGGGATTATGTTAATCAAGTGAATAATTTTCTTGCCTCTGGCTATGTGGAGCAGCCTGTTGTGGTGATTCAGCTTGCAAAAGTCAAGTTCTTTAGGGGTATTTTTTTTCTGTACATCTCATGGCTGCTAGAGGTATTGTCTCCAATAAAGTTTGCTAGACTCTTTCTTTGTTGTTGTGTAGGTCAAGTAGGTCTTCAAAATGTGATGTATGCCACTCAAATATTATTTAATCCTAATATTCCTGAAGTTGTTGAATTCAGCCAGAGGTTAGCATGCTTTATTTTGTTGATGTTTATTGTATTCTTTATTTACAAGCTATGTGGAGTAACAAGTACAAGTATTTGCATTGATTTTTTTTTTTTAGTATGATTGAGCAAGGTGTAAATGGTACCCATCCTCTGTTTATTGCAAATGAGGGTAAAGTTCTCTCATTGGAAGATGATTTCATGCGTTTAACTAGGAAATGCACTATTGAAGAGCTTCAAGATAACAATCAGGTTGTTTTATTTTGAGTTAGTTGTGTTTCTGTTTCTTTTATACACAAATGAACCGAAAAAGAAAATCAAACAAGATTTTCCAGATCTGTTTTTTCATTCATGCTGTTAGTTAACTTTGAAATGCCCATTGGATAGGAGGGTTCTTTTATCATCTTTGGTGCAATTCAAGGTATTGTTGAGGATGGAGGTTGCTGGTATTCTGCGTGTGTGTGTGGAAAGGGTATCTATCCTCAAAATGGTGCATATTACTGTGATTTTTGTTTGAAGCACATAACTAATGTGACTCCAAGGTTAGAAAATTTGTTGAAAATGTTTTCTCATATTGTAGAGTGGATTGTTTATAAAAATAAGGTTTCCTGATTCTATTTAGCTGAATGATGGTGTACTTTTTTATTTTTTCTCTATGCAGATTTAAAATTAAAATAATAGTTGAAGATCGTACTGGTGAGGGTATTTTCCTTCTCTTTGATCGTGAGGCATCTTATTTGCTTAAGAAGTCATGTGCTGACTTGTTTACTGAGGTTCAAAGAGATGCAAGTGTATGTTTTTAGTTCTCTTTTGTGTTGTTCAGTTTATGGTTTGGCATATTTATTATTCAAACTCTATATTTCTTATGTATTACTGTCAAAACAGCTTATATGTGGGGATACTTATCCTCCCATATTTCAAGTGCTCATTGGAAAGAAGTTGCTTCTCAAGGTTGATACCAAAGGTGTCCCACAGGATACATTTTATGGGACTTTCCGAGTTAGGAGAATTTGTGATGATTCAACTATTATTGCGATGTTTGAACTTCCCGATTATGATGCTGATGACGAGTGTACTCCAAAAAAGGTTAGATATACATACAAATATTTTTAGATCCTGTTAATTCATGCTTAATTTTTTATTTTTTATTTATTTATGTATCTTACTGTGATGAATTTCTGTTCTGCTCTTATGTATTTTTAAACTCTTATGGCATATGAATAGGAGAATGATTTGCACAAATCTGTTCCTTGTGGAAAAGGGGATGTTGGTATTAAGAAGGAGTTTTCAGATACTTTTATCAAGAGTGAGAAAGATGCTGGTGAGTGTCCTGGGATTTTGTGTAAATCCCCGATTCTTATTGATTTTTTAGCTGGAAAACAGCCTGCTGTTTCTGGAGTGACTGAGTTTGTTGCCTTAAGTGATGGTGAACATAGAAAAGATGAGAAAACACCCAGCAATAATGCTGTTAGTGATGATCTTTCTGCTGAACTCGATATATTGCTTAGCTCAGTGGAAAAAGAAACTCAGGTACTCATGGATAATAATTTTTCTTCTTATTCCTATCTGTGGTGTTCCTAACTGTATTTTGTATTCTTGAGACTGTTTAATACCTTTTTTTTATTTCTTTGTCATAGGAGGTGTTGTCCCATGTTGTTGATTCATCTTCGCAATATGGAGAGAAGCCATGTTCTTGAAGCACCTTCGCAAAATGGAGAGAAGCTTACCCATGAAAATCATGTTTTCACCTCCAAGAGTAAGAGGAATTTGAATCCTAAATTTGAAGAGGCTTCTGTTAATGCAGATGGGCGTGGGTTCAAGGTTGCCAAGGTTAATGGAGTTTGATTGAAGCTGTGGAATTGAGCTGCTGTGTCTAGGTGTAGGTGTTTTATGTATTGTAATTCTATAAGTATTTAGGAAGGCTTGTGATTGCAAATAGGTGGACATGTAATGATGCTGGCTAGATGTTATTTTGATTTCACTTTTTTGGATTGTGTCCAACAAATAGGACTGTCAGATATAGGGGTTTTCGTATATGTTGGCTCGGGTAATGTGCCAAGTTGGTCTATTCTCAACTCCTTTTTTTGTAATAGTGACTCTGCTAGGGATTGGACACATTTTCAATGTTGTACCCTCTTTATGTTACATACTAGGATATGTGGTCATATTTTGGAATACTCTTTATCATAGGGGTTATAGGCATATGTAATTGTCTATATCACTATCAATCAATGTTTTAATGAAATGCAGCAGTTCTTATTTGTATCTCTTTATTGTTGTATAAATTTATCTTTTTATGTTGGTTAGTTATTGCTGTTCATTATAATACACTATTTCTTTTATTTTATGCGTTATCAGAGGTGTGAAGGTTTATGAGTTCTTTGTTGGTGTCTTTGACAACTTTTGCTGCCAGGCATCCCTTTCCCTCCCCCGTTCCTTTTTTTTTCCAATTGTTCCTTATAGTAACTTAATAGGAACTTAATGATGTGCATGTGTTCTTCGGACTGAATCAGGCATACTTCTTGGCTTATAGTAACTTCTTCAACCTCTTGTTTTCTTTAGTACGAATAACACAGATGTCTCATAACTCTATTCGTGCTAGAGAATATAGGCGAAATTCTTTAAAAAGAAAGCGAATGCAAAGTCAACATCGAAATGCAAGTGGTTAGTACTGAATTGACTTTAATGATATTTTTAGTCTTTTCTACTCTAATTTTTAGTGATTTTGTATCTATGTGAGTGTTTGTAATTTTTCTTCATTTTGTAATGCTCTAGAGGTGCTTGATTCCTCGATGCCTACCCTCACTTTGAATGATTATATGGGTAATTTTTATTGTTATCTTTATATTTTTGTACTTAATCTTTGTGTTTATAATAATCTATCTGTTTATTTTATATGTTTTCAATGTTTCTATTTCTTCTTATATTTTAGAAAATTTATTTGAGGTGTCCCAGAATGTTAATCAGAGTTCAAGTTTTATTTTGTCAGGTATAATAATATCTTTAACTATTTGATCCCTGTTTGATTTTTTTCCTGTTAAATTATATTTTAGGTTTCTTTGATTTATGTCTAATAGCAAATGTTTTTAAGTCATTTATTATTGTTTTTTTATGCTGTTACACCTAAAAGGGTTAACTTAATTATTAGTAATCTATAAAATTTATAATTAAATATATGTTTGTACTTCTCTAAGATATAAAGTAGTCAAAAATTAAACATACGTCAGTAAAAGATATAAAGTAGTCAAAAATTAAATAAAGTGACTATTAGGTCCATCCTTATATTTTTCTCTTTCAGATTAATTAGGCCTTGAATCAAAAAATAAATATTAATTTGGTCCTTCAAGATAGTGAACCATGAATATATTACGTCTCTCAATTAATTTATTTATGATGTTAAATTTAGTGTCATACTTGAATGTTCTTACTAATTTTTCATCGGTTTTTCTGAATGAATCGGCAGCTCTGGTCTGGTTCTTCCTGATATCTTTTTACGTCATAATTAGTAATTTAGATTATTTCATTTTAATGTTCGTAGTTAGTATCAGTGATTAAAATAATAAAACAAAGTGTATTCTAATGTTGTTAAAAATTAAACTCATTTTGAATGTGCATTTAGTTTTATTTATATTTACTTAGTTCATAAATGAATGTTTTATTTTATTGATTTTCGTACTTTATTATATTTGTGCTGTTCACATTCCATGTTCATTCTTAGATAGTTAATTGATTTCTTTTTGCATGATTTATTTTTGTTTATATTTGGTTGTTGAATTTATCTTTACGTAAGTTTGTCTTATTCTAAATCAAAATGGATGATATAGACCAATCAGAAATATATGATCCTTCCGTAAATTCATTCAGTCAAGTTGGTTCTGTTATTGATCATCCTCTGTTCTTGCAAAGTGAGATACAAGGTACATTCTCTTTCTTAATTCATATATTAATCAAGAATAGTAAAATAGAAACTTTATTTATTTAGTTCTAAAACATCCGATTGTGATTATGTCATGAGATATTATTCAATTAGTGTAAAATATAAATAATATTTTCTGACGTATTTTTTCTCACAACACTCAAATGAGTAAAGTATTTATTTTATATTATATCTTTATACTAATAGTTTATTCATTTTGTGTTGAGTCTATTTCGTGTCATGTAATTCGGATGAAATCCTATTATTATTGGGTATATTTTTCTCGGTTTTATGTTTACCAGGCTGCCTTGATGTTGGTGATCCTAACTACGAATGTTCAATTTGTGGCGCGTGTTTCTGGTTATTAGAACGTGTTGAAAGAGATTCTACAGTTAATCATCCTATTTTTACTGTTTGTTGCTCAAAGGGAAAAATTCAGTTACCTTATCTCCAAAGGCCCCCAGATCTGTTATATAATTTGATCAATGGAGATGATAGCAAGAGTTTGTATTTCCAAAAAAATATTCGATCTTATAACAGTATGTTTGCCTTCACGTCTCTTGGCG
>NC_029773.3:90035313-90039884 GCF_000817695.3 Arachis duranensis | reverse complement strand
GTTGATCGAAGAATGTACAGTGCTCCCTCTTGCGATGAAGTTGCTGCTTTAATTGTTGGCGATTTTGATTCGTCGGATCATGGTCGTGACATTATTGTTCGATCTACTGCTGGTCGGTTGCAACGTATATATGAAACTCATGCTCTATATTGGCCCTTACAGTATCCTCTGTTGTTTCCATATGGTGAGGATGGTTATCAGTTGAACATTGGTTATCGAGGTCAACAGTCTGGATATATTCCTGGAAGGAGAACAAGAGTTTCTCTCAGGGAATTCATATGTTTTCGTCTGCAGATTAGGGAGCATGAAGATGGAATTATTCACAAGTGTAGGCGGTTGTTTCAACAATTTGTTGTTGATTGTTTCACGATGATTGAGTCCCAGAGGTTGTATGAGATTAGAATGAAGCAAAGTACAATTAGAGGAGAAGTTCTTCAAGGAATAGAGGAGGCTATGCGTCGTGGTGATGATGAGGCTTCTTCAATTGGGACACGAATTATTTTGCCTTCCTCCTTCATTGGTGGTAAACGTTATATGTTTAACCGTTGTCAGGATGCCATGGCAATTTGTAAACATTTTGGCTATCCAGATTTATTCCTCACTATTACATGTAATCCAAATTGGCCTGAATTCCAGCGGTTCACAGAGCGAGAGCGAATTCCCATCGCTGATCGTCCTGATATCTCTTGTCGTGTTTTTCATGCTAAGTTGAAGTGCCTCCTTAGCGATCTGAAGGAAGGTGTGTTTTTTGGTCCACTTAATGCAGCTATGTTCTTTTCTCGCTAAGCATTTCAATTTCTGTTTGTTGTTGTCGGACATGCAGTTGTTTGGTTCTTTAATATGTTTTTTGTATTATTTAGGTATGTATACTATTGAGTTCCAAAAAAGAGGTCTACCTCATGCACACATGTTACTCTGGCTTAATGGAGAAAGCAACTTACAAAGTGTTGAAATTGTTGATGAATTCATTTGTGCTGAGTTACCCAATCCACAGAAATTTCCATCTCTTTATAATGTCGTCACCAAGTACATGATCCATGGTCCCTGTGGTGCACTTAGACCGAGTTCTCCTTGCATGAAAGATGGTAAGTGCTCAAAATTTTATCCAAAAAGATTCGTTGACCAAACGAGTTTTGATGAAGATGGGTATCCAATATATAGACGTCGTAATATGGGTGTGACAGTGAAAATCAACGATGTTGATATTGACAACAGATTTGTTGTGCCATATAATCCGCTGTTGTTGATGAAATATCAAGCTCACATAAATCTTGAGTTTTGTAACAAGTCAAATGTCATTAAGTATCTTTTTAAGTATGTTAATAAGGGTCCAAATCGGGTGACTGCAACTGTTGGAGAAAGATATGATGTTGGTGAATCTTCTCAGGTGGTTGATGAGATCAAACAGTATTATGATTGTCGTTATTTGTCACCTTCTGAATCCATGTGGAGGATTTTTGCTTATGATATTCATCAAAGATGGCCGTCGGTACAGAGGTTGACTTTTCACTTGCCAAACCAGCAACATGTTGTATTCGATGATGCTGATAGCACTACTCATGTTTATTTGCGCAACAAAGATTTGCTTACGATGTTTACGAGTTGGATGATGGCCAATAGGCGGTTCACGGAGGGGCGGTCTCTAACATATGTTGAATATCCAGGTAAATTTGTATACTGTTTGAAGAGCAGGGAGTGGAAACCAAGACAGAGGGGATTCTCTATTGGAAGACTGAGTTTCGCTCATCCCTCCTCCAGTGAACTTTTCTACATGCGGATGCTTTTGAATGTGCAGAGAGGTTGTACCAGTTTTCGAAGTATAAGAACTGTGAATGGTGTTACTTATGATACATTTCAAGAGGCATGTTCTGCCATGGGTTTCTTGATAGATGATAACGAGTATGTTTCTGCTATTAAGGAAGTCGCCGAGTTAGCGTCAGCTGCACAGTTAAGGAGGCTTTTTGTGATCTTGCTGCTATCTGGTTCCATGGGAAGACCTCTATCAGTTTGGGAGCAAACTTGGGCTTATTTGTCTGATGATATTCTTTATCGCAGAAGACATGAGCTGCAATACCCTGGTAAGATTTTTTGATCATCATGAATTTATTACATGACAAGTGGGCACACACGCATGCACACAGTAGATAAGTTATATTATGGTGTTAATATTTATTAATTATTGTTAAACGTAGATCTAACTATGAGTCAGGATGAGTTACAAACGTTTGGTTTGTTGGAGATTGAGAAACTATTGCAGAGTAATGGAAAATCATTGAGAAATTATGCTGGTATGCCGGTTCCTGATAACTCTTTAGTCTCTCAATTTAGCAATTTGATGCTACTACGTGAGTTACAGTATGATACTGTTTCTTTGTCTCGTGAGCATGATGCAAATATATTAAAGTTAAATGAAGAACAGAGGGTGGTCTACGATAAAGTTATTGATTGTGTTTCGAATAAGAGACATGGATTCTTTTTTGTGTATGGGTTTGGTGGCACTGGAAAAACTTTTTTATACAGAGTTTTGTCAGCTAGATTGCGATCTGAGAAAAAGATTGTTATTAATGTTGCTTCTAGTGGTATTGCTTCTCTGTTGTTACCGGGTGGTAAGACGGCACATTCTATGTTCAATATTCCCGTTGAGATTACTGAAGATACTGTTTGCCGGATTAAGAAGGATAGCCCAAAGGCTGAGGTATTTCGAATTGCCGATTTGATTATTTGGGATGAGGCACCCATGACTAACAAATTAGCATTTGAAGCGCTCGATAGGACGTTGCGGGATATAATGGTTTCGGTCTCTGATAGGAATAAAAATTTACCTTTTGGTGGGAAGGTGGTCGTTCTTGGTGGTGATTTTAGGCAGGTCTTGCCAGTTATTCCAAAAGGTTCGCGTGCTGAGATTGTTATGGCTTCCATAAATTCTTCTGTTCTTTGGAAATATTGTGAAGTTTTGCGACTAACAAAAAATATGAGGTTAGGAATCAGGTTTGAACAATCAACTGCTCAGGAGTTAAGGTTGTTTTCAGATTGGATACTTCAAATCGGGGAAGGTCATTGTGGAACAGTGGTCAACGAGAAACTTTTTGTTGATATTCCTTCTGATCTAATCATTCCTGTCTTGGAAAATCCAGTGGAAGATATTGTAAATACAATCTATCCGAATTTGGTTTAGAATTTTCGTGATCCAAGCTTTTTCCAGGATAGGGCAATATTGGCTCCGACTGTTGAGAATATTGAAGAGATAAATAATTATATAGTTGAGTTATTGCCTGGTGAGGAGAAAAATTATCTCAGTGCTGATTCGATATGTGGTAGTGATGCCTATTCTGATGTTGATGTTGATTGGATAACTGTTGAATTCTTGAATCAGATTAGGTGTTCTGGTCTACCTAATCATTTGTTAAAGTTGAAAATAGGTGTTCCTATTATTTTGTTGAGGAATATTGATCCGGCTGGTGGTTTGTGTAATGGGACTCGACTTGTCGTGCGAGATCTAGGGACAAATGTCATTGGTGCAGATATTGTTTCTGGTAGCAATGTTGGGGACAAAGTTTTTATCACCAGAATGAGTATGATTCCTAGTGATACGGTTATACCGTTTAAATTCCAACGTCGTCAATTTTCGGTTTCTCTGTCCTTTGCGATGACAATCAACAAGAGCCAGGGTCAGACGTTATCAATGGTCGGTTTGTTCTTGCGTCGTCCTGTGTTTTCTCACGGTCAGCTTTATGTAGCTCTTTCCCGAGTTAGGAATAGAAATGGTCTTAAGATTTTACTTTGTGATGAAGGATTAGATGATGCTGGTAGGACTGAAAACGTTGTATTTAAGGAAGTTTTTGATAAGGTATAATGTTGTTTGTTGTTATATCTTTTAATCTTGTCTCTGTAATTTATAGTTTCTTGATTTTTATCCATATTATATCTTTTGTTAGAATTGTTTTTGGTGTGTTCTGTTTTCTATTTTTTATTGTTATTTTGGTTCTAATATTTAGGTCAAATTCTAATTTGATTTCTCATATTTTAAATATTTTATTTTAGTGTAGAATAATTTTGCATGATTTTAATATTTTTTCAGTCTTAAATTTGATGCAAATTCTTTGTATCAGAAAATATTTTGTATTAAACTATTGAGATTTTAAGTGCTTAATTATGCATTAAATTGTTATGCATTTATTAAAGTCTATCAGTGTTCTTCTTTTATATTAACCTTTGGTTTCTATATAATATAATCAAACGGTGTATATAAATATGCGATTCTCTATGACTAGCTAATTGTAGTTCTTATTTAAAAGGTACTTTCTTCTTTAGTTTATGAATTTGATGATTTGTATTTTTGTATTTTATTTTGCTTTCTTTTTTTTAAAGCCATTTTTTAAATATAATTATCTTGTTTGATATGAAAAGGCCAATTTTTTTTTATCATACGTGTGGTTTCATCTCCAATCGGATAGGTATCCGCTTTCAGGGCCATATACATCAAAGTTGTACGTTCTTCTCCAGTGTGGCTTATCCTCAGCAAGGGTGCATGTGCTCCTCTTTGGTTTCGGCGTCAGCTTTTTTTTTTTTTT
>NC_029773.3:90010167-90021692 GCF_000817695.3 Arachis duranensis | reverse complement strand
GTCTATCAATGTTGTTCTTTTATATTAACCTTTGATTTATATATAATATAATCAAATGTTGTATATAAATATGGTACATTCTATAAGCAGATAATTGTTATGCTCATTTAAAAGATACTCTGTTCTTAATTTATTATGTGGTTTTCATGGTATTAAAATTTGTTAAAAAACTTCATTATTTATTTCTGTAAATTTGGTATTTTTTTTCCAAATAAGTTGAAAAAAACTGTATTGTTAATATATTGATGAAAATAAAATATCATAATTTTATTAATGAAAACTAATTATTTATGTTTTTATACAAAGAAATAGTCACATGATACCAGTGCAAAAATGATTTTAATTTATCATACAAAAATTTGATAAAAATCTAAATTATATTCTATTTATACAATTTTAATTTATTTTAACTATTTTTAACATATATATTTAGATAATAAATATATTATTAATAATAATTTTTTTATAATGTTATATCTAAATTTTTTCTTACCATCTCTTAACATCATTTAGTTAATTTATCCAAATTTCAATTAATTTTGTTTTTTTCTTGTGTTAGTTAAAATATATCTTTTTTGATAGATAAACCAGATTTTATTTCTAAAAGAAATCAATTCAAATTATTTTTTTATATTAACTTTTATTAAAATTCAAAAATTAAATATCTAAAATGATCAATATTTTTTTGTACTACTAATCTAAAAATTTTTGGTTCCAGAATTTTGATTTTATTAATATAATCCTCTCAATTTAACCATAACCCTAATTAAAGTCCTAAAACACGCTTCCACTTCAGCTCGACAGTTCTCTTCTTCATCGCGAAGCTCATTCCATCCATCGCACCATCTCCGTAGCGTCTCGCCGGGCTGAAGTTTATGCTTCTCTAGTGGGTTTTGGTCACATGCAGATAAGGTATTTGTATATCTGCGATTCCAATGGATTCCACTGCCAGGGTGTTCTTCTCTTCGTTGCGTGTGTTCTTTCTCCACCACCAGGGTTCCTCTGTCTCTCTCTTCTGATCATACACCATGCTCCTTCTCCATTTCTCTGTTTGGATAGCAGATGTCGCCACTACGGCTCAAGAGGTATTTGTGTTCTATGGTTCCATTCTCCTCCTTTTCAATCTTTCTGGTTTCGTTCTCCACTTTCAATTTTTTTCCTGTTAATTGTTACTGTTTCCTTTATCCATCTTTTATTCTTCACTTGTTTGGTTTCTGATTTAATCATGGTGATTGTAACTTTTTTTCCTAAGTCAATGGTTCTCTTCTTTGTTTGTGGTTTTGGTGTTTTTGTTGAATTTTTTGTTCTTGGGGGTTCTGCTGATTATATTTTATATAATTTTGTTTCTGGTATTGGACTGAAGTTAAGTGTGGTGTTAGGTATACTAGGCTCATGAAATCCTGTTTCTGCTTTATTGTGAATTGTCAAATCAACTATATGTGGTAGGTATTTGGTAATTTGTAACAGGCTTCTTCCCATATTTTTTTTTTGCTCTTTTCCGATGTGTATTTGGTTACTTGTGATATCTTCCTAAATGATGTGTGTAGGGATATCAATCTATATATGCCTATTAGTCTATCTCTGCCCCATATGTGAAGCTTTCATTGTAAGCTTTAGTGTTTCTTAACTTTGGGAGTTTATAACTCCAACATATCTGTTTATCTTCTCATCTTAGTGGTGAAATTTTCTCTGTATATCTTCTCTTTTTGGTGTTCTTAACCTATATATGTTGGGAATGAATAACCGTGTTGATCTGGTGGAGAAAATCACTCCCTGGAGAGAATCATGGAAAGTGCATGTTAAAGTTGTGAAGTTGTGGTACCACAAGAATCCTGGTTTGGATGCTTCTCAAAATCTGTTGCATATGGTCTTAATGGATGAGAAGGTAAGTCTTATTTTATGTTTGTATTTCCTTAAGTTGTTGGAAACTTTTTTTGTTTTTAAATATGCAGAACGGAATTTTTATTGTTGGTTGCAAAGTGATTTGTTTTTGTTGTTTTAGTTTTTTAATCAATTGTTTTTATGCTGTTTGGATAGCTAAATATGTTAATAAATTCAAAATATGAACGATTTTTTTTCAAATCCAGTTACACAAGATCCAAGCAACCATTAGAGATCAGCTTATATCAAAGTTTGCTTCCTCTTTACATGAAGGGGATCTGTATTTGATGAACTATTTTACAGTTGTACCAAACACTGGTATGAACAGAGTGACCACTCATCGTTTCAGACTTTTGTTCCAATACAAGACCTCAGTTGTTTCTGTGGTATCTCCAAGGATTCCGCATTCCGGTTTGTGTTTGAGATCAATAGATGAAATTGATCAAATGACAACCGAGCACAATTTCCTTATTGGTTTGTACAAGTTTCTTGCTCTACCTTTTTATTGTCATAGTATTATGTTTTAACAAGTCTGGTTTGTAATTCAAATTTGTAAATGTTTCAATGTAATTATTAGACTTTGTTGGGATCATTACTGGTGTTCGAAAAGAAAGAGATGTAGCATCATATGGGAAGCTGATCAAAGTAGTTGTGCTAGAAGTTTTCACTCATGGGTAATATGTCCCTTACTCTTTCGTATATCAGTAGTTATGCTCTATTGATTCAATTTATTTTTGTTTGAGCATTTATGTTTATAATAATAAATATATACTTAGATTCTTTTCATCTTTTGAAATTTATTTCTTCAGCAAAAAGGTCCAATGCAATGTCTTTGGAGATGCTTGTGATCTCTTGGAGTATGATAAATTACAAAAATATCCAAGATCTCCGTTGATTGTGCTCGAGTCTTTTAAAATCAAAGCAATTGAAGGTTAGTTTCAGGCATATTCAGCGAATTTTTTATCTAATATCTACTTTTCTGATTTTTGACCTTTTATGTTAAATATGGTTTGAGGTTAATAGAGTAAGATTCTTTGATTACCTTTTAAGTTAAATATGGTTTGAGGTTAATAGAGTAAGATTCTTTGATGCAGGTGGAGTAGTTCTACAAAATGTGATCAATGTCTCTAGGTTATTTATTAATCCCGACATTCGTGAGTCTGTTGAGTTCCTAAGCAGGTTAGTTGTGAAATAATTATTGTAAAGGTTTAAGCTGCTGTGCTTATTTTGTTGGTATTCATGTATATGTTTTGTCTCATGAAGATTAGTTATTGTATATTTTTTTTGTAGATTTAGTGTATCCAGTTATGGATTCTCAAGACTTGTGACCAATGATCTTGGATACTTAATTTCTAAAGTTGATGGTGATTATTTCAATCCCAAAGAAATCTGTGATATTCAAGATATTCATTTAGATAACGGGGTACTATTTTAGATTACCAAAGAGTCTATTTAATACTTAAACTTCAACTTCTTAAACATGTATGTTGGGTTTATATCATTGTCTTTAAAATTTTATAGGGTGCTCATTACTTTGTTATTGGGACAATTAATGAAGTTATGGATGAACCAAATTGGTGGTACTACTCATGCGTGTGTGGTCATGCCGTTGTTGACCATGAGGATCTCTACCTTTGTGATGCTTGTGGTTCATGTGTTGAACATGTGTTAGTCAAGTAAGGTTCATATGTAAATCTACTGTTTTATAGATTGATTATTAATTTTATAGATTTTTGGTTAGTTCTTTGTTATGCTTCACTCTATGTGTTTTTAACCAGATTTAATTTCTTGATTTTAGTTATAATTCTTGTTTCTTAATTGTCTTAGATATAGGATTCGTGTAAAGATTCATCATCGTGGGTGTGCTGTTTTGTTTGTTTTGCTTGATAATGTGGCAACAAAACTACTTGGAAAAACGTGTTTTGAAGCATTTCTCGGGGTAGATGAAGAATTTCCTGTTGATCCTAGTGTGCTTGCAGTATGAACTTTTTCATATTGAACCTCATTCAGTGTTTGTTAATTTTATTTTTTGTGTTCAACTGTATTGATTCTTTTATATTAAATTCCGAAGGTCTGTCGGTCATATTCTCCAGAAATGTTTGGTGTTGTTGTTGGAGAGGAGAAAGTTTTCAAGGTTGAAATTCTTTCTGGAGTTGATCCAGATTACTCCGGGTCCTTTAAAGTTGTAAATGTGTTTAGTAATAATCTGGAAGCAGCTGCAATCCATGATTATGTGAATGTATGATTTCTGACCCTATGTTACAACATCTTGATGCATTCCTCTTTTTTCTTGATCAATGCATTCGATACTTATTCTAAGTAAATTATCCCAAGCAAGGCTTCACGATCCGATTTTTGCACCAATCTATGATGCCTATTTGCAGTACGCAACTGCGGAAGATTACAAGACTCAAGTAGTGTGTGATAATTCTATTCAATCAGAAACTATTGAAGATATTATTACTGATCTGATTTCACCCAATCGCTGCTATTCTGATGTTGAGAACGTATATTATTTATTCTCATTTGTGATAAGATCTCCTTGTCTTTTCTTTTTTATTATTCTTGTTATATCATATGCTGAAAACTTAGTAATTGATAGTTTTGTAAATTATTTGAAGTTTGAAATGCTATATTAATTTTTTGTGTGCTGGCAGGGTGGTTTCGTTTTTATTTTGGGAACTATATCATCTGTTTTCAAGAAACATAAGTGGTGGTTCTCAACTTGTTTGTGTGGTTCTCTTGTGTCGGCTAATAAACAAACTTTATCATGTGATCTATGTCAGCTTCAATGTATTGATGCTGTCCCAAGGTGTTTTCTTCTTTAGTTTTATTCTGTTTTCCTCTGTTTTCGTAACTAATTATTATTCCAAACTTAACTCAAAATTTTCTTGTTTTCTACTGGTTTTTAAGATTCTGCTTGAAGATTGTAGTGTCTCATGCCAATGGGAACAATATATTTGTTCTTAAAGATCGTGAGGTTGTGCAACTAATAAAGATTAAATGCTCGAGGTTCTTGGATAGTCACCCAGAGTTGAATCAGGTTCTCATCCTGCTGTGGTTTTAATTAGTATATAGTTATATAGATATATAGATATAGATATAGTTAGTTTGTATGTTTTGACATTCCTAAGAAATACGTAACCTATTATTATGCTATATTTTAACTATTTTGTTTTTTTTTATTTTTCGTTTTTAGGGATCTTATTGCAAAGTTGTTCCATTGAAACTAATTTCAAATCTTTTGCACAAAAAAGTTGTATTCATGGTTGATGCTAGGCCTGTGGGTTATGAGATGAATCGATCTGTGTATATTGTTCAACAAATTTGGGATGATGCCTCTGTTATTAATGTTTTTGAGGCTGTTTCTGAGATGAATGATCATAAGGTTTGGTTTTATGGTTTTTATAAGTTGTTCGATTATTAGTATTTAAAAATATCAATAACTGAGAGGATTTAAACTTTTTTTTCAGATTCGTGTTTTGGTTGATTCTTTGCCTGAAGTTGAAGACGCTTTAAGCCAATGTGGAAGTGATCATGACGCTGTGGAGGATCTAGATGCCTTTTAGTTTAATATGTTAGGATACTACTATAAGTTGTTGTTGTGCAGGATCTTCATGCTTTTTAATTTAATATGTTCAGATACTAATTTAAATTGTTGTTTGATTTGTAATACAATGTTAGTCTCTTCTGAATTCTAATGTGGATATAACTATGATATTTATATATTTAATCAAATTCCTTTTTAATTACAACAAAAAAATTTGTGTTTATTTTACCAGTTTCAAATAAATCAGTGCAATCATTAATTAATTATTAATCAGTATAAAAAAATGATAATTGTTGAAAAAAATATATATACTGGTTAATAAAATGGTTTTCATTACCATTTTTAAATGTATTCAAGTTAAGGTTAAATTTAATTGTTATTTTAAAATATATATTTCCTCAGTTTTTTTATGTATTTAATCAAATTCCTTTTTAAAAATCAGGGGCTTCTCTCTCTTCCAATTATCCCAAAAATAAGTTTTTATACTTGTCACAAGGCTTGAAGCACATTACCTAACATTTGTCATGGGTTATTATTCCCCAAACTGATTAATGGGTTTCCCGCAGAATCTAATGTTTATCATGGATTTTCTAAAAATGAAAAAAATTAGCTCCTTTGCAATGTTGAGGCACCTTCTTCTATTGCTGATGGGTTTGCCAAAGGCTTGATAAGTCTCATTGTATCTACTATTTGAGGACTGAATTCTGTGGCTATGGTTCTCGCTGCAGTTTCAATCATCCGCATGACCATGAGGCAGTAAAATTTTTTGTTCATTTTATTTTGAAGTTTGGAGAGGGTTTTTTGTTGTGTTATTTTTGCGCTTGATGTGATTAATTATTCATGGTTGTACTTTGGATCTGTTAGTTAATTTTGTACATCCTCTAATTCAGTGCTACTTTGGTTTCATTTTCTAGGTTTAATTGATTTGTTTGGATAAAATATTTTTGCTGTTCTTTATCTGAGTTAATCTTCTTGGTTTCTTATTGTTGTCTTCTTGATTTAATGATTGGGCTCAAGAGTTGATTATCAATTTTCAGTTTCAATAATGCAATCTATGTTTTTGATTGCCAATAAGTTGAGATATCTTCTATTTCACCAGTCATACTTATTGGGAATAGTATTATTATATAGTCAAAGATAGGATCAATCAGTAGGTATGGTTTCTTTATAGATTTATAGATAGATAGATAGATGTATATAAATTCATAGATAGGTTGATATGACATATCTATATTATATAGAGGTATGAGTATATCTAATTTAATTACCTATGGACACATTGAATGTCATATGTCAATCAATCAATCAATCTAGCCAAGGAGTCCAACAGAAACGTATTCTACAAGCTTTGCCTTACAAACTTGCTCATTAATCATATATGTTTCATGAATGTTGGCTTCAGTTTGAGATTTTTTTTAATTTTTATCTAAACTTTTTTTTCCCACTCATCTGCTGTTTTGAATGTATTCTTACCTAACACATTTACCAACTCTCATTATGATCAGTAGAATCATTGTTTGGGGTAGTAGATTCATAGATGGGCTGATATGACATATCTATATAATATAGAGGTATGAGTATATCTAATTTAATTAGCTATGGACACATTGACTGTCATATGTCAATCAATCAATCAATCTAGCCAAGGAGTCTAAGAGAAACATATTCTACAAGCTTTGCTTTAGAAACTTGCTCATTCCTCTGGTATAAGTAGTACTGAAGTAATACAGTATTGTGGAGATTTTTCAAGAGCTATCAGTTGCTCCTTACTTGTCTTTTTTCCCTTGCATTCCTTTCTGTTGAGATAAATCTCATATCCCACATTGTTTTCTTTTGCCCATTTTTGGTTCTTTAATTTTTTTTTTCATGCATGTTCTTTCATCTTTACTATTTATTAATCGATAAGATGAGTGTTAGTATTGATCCTCTTCACAAAATCTCTCCATGGAAGGAAACTTGGAGTATTGAAGCTAAGATCTTGACCATTTGGGAAGATACTTTCATTGCTAATGAAAATATGCAGAAACTTTTACATGTAATCTTGATGGATAAGCAGGTGAGTATGTGTGTGTTTGTTGGTGTGTGTGTGTGTGACTGTGTGTGTTTGTGTGTGTGTGTGTGACTGTGTGTGTGTGTGTGTGTCTGTGTGTGTGTGTGTGTCTGTGTGTGTGTGTGACTGTGTATGTGTTATCAAAAGCTCAGTTTTTGCTTAACTAAATTGTGTATTTTAAAATTCTGATTGTGATCAGTTTTAGTATGTAGTATTTCATGGTATGATATTTAGAAATGGTCAGATTATTTTTTCCCTCTTTTTTAATTTCCAGCACAATAAGGTCCAAGCAACTGTTGAGGATGATTTGATCACAACTTTTGTTCATCAGTTAAAAGAAGGACATGTGTGCATTATTTCCGACTTCAAAGTGATACCTAATGGTGGATTGGTTAGGGTTACAAGACATCGATTCCGGATCCTTTTCAAGTGTAGTACTTCTGTTGTTGCAGCTCCGAATAAAGTCATACCTAATCCTGGTTTAAGTTTAACCTCCATGGACGAGATTTTTCAAAAGCGCACTGGTTATGAGTACTTAATAGGTAAGTTTCGTTTTTTCAAAATTCACCGAAAATAAAAGTCTTTTGAAGCAAGGTTATTAACAGCTAAATGAAATGTCTTGTGGTATTGTATCCGGCAGTTTAATCTTTTCTGGTATAATTTGAATAAACAGATTTTGTTGGAATGCTGTGCGGATTGAAGAGGAAAATGGATGTTGAGTGTAATGGAAAGATATTGAAAGTTATTGTGCTTGTGGTTTTTGCTGATGGGTATCCTTTGGCTTTCTGTTTTTCATTCTATTTTTAAATTATGTTATGCCACTTTTTCATTTCTTTTTATTGCTCCTGAATTGTTCTATTGTTGTATTCCATTTATTATAATGATTACCCAGGAAGAAAATACCCTGCAGTCTTGTTGGTGACTCTTCTACTCTTATAGACATCAGTAGTTTGCAAAAGTATCAGAGACCACCAGTTCTTATTTTGCAATCTTTCAAGATCAAAATCATTGGAGGTGAAAAGTGGTCCATGTTGGACACATGTCTGAGCTTGATTTGTTTATATATTTTTGTTTACGAATTAATTGTTTCTTTACGAATTAATTCTTTCTTATTGTGTTTTGTGATTTGTAGATAAAGTTAGCCTCCAAAATGTGATCAATGTTTCTCGGGTTTCAATCAACCCTGATATGCAGGAAACTGTGAATTTTCTCAATCAGTTAGTTCCATTAAATTTTTACTCAATTTTGTCACAATGAACTGAAAAATTCTGCCTTTCTCTTCATCGCTCACTTGCTCATTCTCTCTCTCTCTATTGTTCACTTGCTGATTCTGTCTCTGTCTCTAATGCTCACTCACTCACATTCTTACTCTTTCATTCTCTCTCTCTCTCTCTCTCTCTCTCTCTCTGTGATGTTAATTGATTTTCTCATATTGTGGATGTGCTTTGTCTATTCAATTCATAAAATTTTTGTTTTAATAGAATGGACAATTCTTTGTGGTTGAAAAAATTAAAGAGATTGTTGAAGATCCAGAGTGATGGGTCTTTTCTTGTATTTGTGGTCATCCAATTGTAGGTGATGATAATGTGTTTCATTGTCAGCTCTGTGGCAGAGAGGTCCAGCATTTTATGATCAAGTAAATCCATGCTGTAATTTAAAAATTTTCTTTCATCTGTTCTGATTCAATAATATAAATAAGCTTCAGATATCAGCTTCTTGTGAGACTCACAGAAAGATTAATCTGATATTTATTTTCTTGGTTATAGTTATAGGATTAAGATACTTGTTGAAGATGGGACTTCTTGTGGAATGTTTGTCTTGTTAGACAGTGCAGCCACTAAGCTATTAGGGAGAACCTGTTCTGATGTGTTTTTGTTGTTAGAAGATGAACAGGAGGTATGATTAATTCTCTTAAATTTTATTTCCGTATACTATATCAATAACTATTTTTATTCTTCAATTTCGTCCATTAATTAGTGATCACTTTTCAATTTCTATGATAGAAAATTGAGCACCAATACTGTCCACAGTTTTTTCATCAACTCATTAGAAAAGAGATCATTTTCAAAGTTCAAGCAAAGAGGATTAACACTCGCGGTTATTGCGGTACCTTTAAAATCATCAATGTGATTACTGATGCATCTTTCTTCAACAAACTTGAGTCTGATCAGTGCATCAATGTTAGTACTCTTTCTTTGTGTTATATATTAATATTAATTAATTGATTAATTGGAGGAATAATTTTTTGGATATAGTTTATTGATTCCCACTTTCTAATTCTTTGGCTGTTGATTTGAATGGTTTCCTTTACATGCCAGTATGATTTTTACTCATAATTTACAAAGTTTGCAACCTTTTTGTAATTCATGCTTTGCTTCCAAATTTTAAGGATGTTAGTTCTGATTCGGCCTTTAGCCCAATAGTTGAAGACTTCTGCCAGTGTGGACAGCTTAGAAGTTATGACAACCAACTCATATCTGGTGTTCCAATACAACTGCATAGCATTAAAGAGATGCTTGCTGACATTCTTTGTGCTAAAATATATTCTTCTGCATCAAGAAATGTTAGTATTTATGTTTATGTTCTCAATCGTCTGAACTGTGTCTTAACATATCTTGTATGATAAAACATGCATCATAATATGCCAATTACTGTTTCTCTACAGGATCAGATTTGTATTTTGATCGGTGAAATTATTGATGTGCCGAAACATCAGAAGTGGTGGTACTATTGCTGTTTGTGTAATGCACCTGTTTCTCATGTTGGAAATTTATTTTATTGTTATCTGTGTAAAGTTGAGTGTTTTGATGTCATAAGAAGGTATCTATTTTATCTCTTGGAGTTCTTGGTACCATTTTTTCTTTTTGCTTAATTTCATCTTCTACAACTGTCTCTTAGTGTATATTTTTTCTTTTGTTTACATTATTTAGGTATCGCATCAAAATTATTGTTTCCCATTCAAATGGGAGCAATATTCTCATACTTGAGGATGATGAGGTGATGCAAATACTGAAAAAGAGTTGCTTAGATTTTTTGATGGACCAAGGAAATTCGTCCCAAGTAATCATTTTGTTTTTAATTTAATTTAATTGTCCTTGTTTTCAGTTGACTGTTTATGGTTCAGGTATGTGAATTTTGCTAATGTACCTATTCTTTTCTTTTTCTTTTTCTTAGTCAACGGATGATTACACTATTCCGAATACCATGATTTCTCAGTTGATGAACAAGAAAATTGTCTTCATAGTGGATCCTAGACCCATTGGATATGATTTGAATAAATCTCTTCATGTTGTTCGTGCAATATGTGATGATATTGATATTGTGAGGTTTTTGGAGGACTCCACCCATGATAATCAACAACAGGTGATAACATTATTATGTAAATCTAATGTTGAGTTAGTCCACTTTGTTTCTAATCAAGTCAACCTCAATTTGATATATTATTTTTTGTGTTTTTCATGTGTCATGTGTTAAGAGTTACTGATGTTATTCCTCTATTGTTCAATTTAAAAATTTGATCTAGATTCTTTTGTTCCTCATTTTCCCTTCAAATTTAATAATCCAGTTTAGTTTTAGTCCAATGCAAGCATTCAATGTTTGTCGAGCTCGAGTCCTCTAGTGGGTCAGGTTTCACTGATTTCTGTTCTCAACTGGAATTGTTGGGTAGTTCTTGACCTAATGGACTTTGACTCTTTATCTGTTAGCAAACTATATAAATAGTAATAGATATATGCATACATATATATAGAATCAATTTTTTTCTTTATTTGTTTACTATTTGTTTTAATAGTCTTCAAAGTTTGATTATACCTGATTCTTTTCTCAACTCATTTTTCTTTGACATGTGCATTTCTTATTCTTATATTTTGCTGTGTTCTGTGTAGACTGTTAACCATAATTTTTATGCAAGAATTTCATCTTCGCAAGGTTCCAATTTATTTGGGAATCATCAGCCTCTCACTATTAGGAAAAAGTTTCGGAATGCCTTTGGATAATGTAAAAATATTGTTGAGGCTGTTGAAAGGATGGATGAGTGTAGTGGTT
>NC_029773.3:90001965-90009969 GCF_000817695.3 Arachis duranensis | reverse complement strand
ATTTAAAAAATGTATTTTTTTAAATTGTGTTATAATTTTATATTTAGATTTAGATATCTCATGTAAAAGGATATTTTTTAGTCAAATTGGTTAAATGTATTTCTTATTTATTTATCATGTGAAAATATATATTTCAAACAAAATTTTAAAACATAAATTTCAATTACTAAAAAAAATCTAATGAATTTTTTAGTAATTTTACTTTTATTATTAAAAATATATCAACTCTACTAAAAAGTAAATAAAAATATATTATTCATCCTTTTTTATTTTTTCAATTTAGTAGTCATCCAATACTCAAATACTTAGTTGGTTTTATTAATTTTTTATTGATATATCTAAGTTATCTATCTTAGTACTTTAATAGTGTATAGTTAGATATTTTTTTGCTAAAAAAAAAATTTCTAGGCAGTAAAACGCTGCGGTTCCACTCAATGAGACAATTAGCAAGCCCTAAGTGCATCCTCCCGTGCCAGACCTAGCATTCTAGACTCCAGGGCGCCGTTTCAATCTCATCGACCTCGAGAGAGCCCCTCAGCTCCGTTCAGCGACCGCCTCGTGCCGCCGCCATTGTTCATTCGAACAGCTACCGTCTGCGCTCTCACTTCCCCTCGATCGAGAAGCAACCATCGCAAGCTTGGTAGCCTCCATCGCGCGGTACTCATCATCTACTCCAGCACTCTTGCATGCTCTGTCTCCCTCGGTGTTTCTGTCTCCGTTGGTCACTCGGTGTCTCTGTCTCTGTCTCTCGGTGTCTCTGTCCCTCTCCCCAACCACAGTCTCTTGCATGTTCTCTAGGTAACTTTTTTTTATTAACTATCAATTTATGATTGAAGTCTGGTATAGTGAAACTCTGTTAACTCTTATATAGTGAAACTGTGTTACTGAAATAGTGAACCTCTGTGAACTCTGATTCAACTGATCTGAATCTTTATTTGAAAATTATTTTTTGGTTCTTTGATTTTTAGGGTGCTTGCCGCTTCAATTTGAGGGGATTCTGAATTTTGGTTTAAACTGTGATTGAATGTTCTTTGGTTTGGGTATTTTTCACTTTCCTGAAACCTTATCTTTTAATTCGTTGAGATCAAATTATTGTTTTCAGCCTTCGTGATTTTTAGATATTCTTTTTGGTTGCTTTCTTTTTAAATGTTTCAATTGGTGTTATTGTGTTGTTGGTGTGATTTAAATGTTCTTTTTGATTCTTTCTTTTGCTTGAATGCCCAGACAATGCTTGATTGCTTGGATTTAACTGTTCAATGCATAAATTTAATCATGCTGGTTCAGATGCTTTTTGAACTTGGCTTAAATTAAAAGTTTTATATGATGTTGACTAGAAACATAAATTGAGTTTACTAATTCACATGTCTTGAGTGTTAGTGTTGATATTTTCTTATCTTATTTGTTATCAGTTTTAATGTTTTATTGTGGCTTTTATTTCTATGTGAAAATTCTTAAATATCTTCAATTTCCTACCTGATTTAAAGTCCTACAAATGACATGCTTTATGTTTTGTTCTTTAAGTTTCTTTATTCAATTTTATCGCTTGTTTTTCTTGAATTTGTTGAAATTTTCCGTTAGGGTTTACTTTATTATAATGCTCTCTTTTGCAGTACGAGACAACGTCCTTTATTTCTTCTTAAATCTTTATATCAAGCCTCTCTATTTGACAAGTCTGAATGGCCATGGATGCTAATAGAGAAGATCCAAACAGGTATGGTGCTGAGCATTAGAGAAGATGTTTTCTTTGCTGCATTTTCAATTCGATTGAAGTCTCATTTGTTTTTCCATTCAATATATTTCATATTAAGTTATGAAAATTTTAATGTGAATTCAATATCGATGTAATGCCATCTATAGTGTTTTTTTTAATTCTTACTCAGATATTTTTCATGTTTTAATTTAATTTTATTGGCCTCTCATTTGTATGTGGGCTAGATTTCAGAAGTTGTTGTAATTTATACAATATGTATGTTAGTTTTCTAATGTGGTCTCTTGGGTATTTTTCATTATTATGCTTTTAGTTTGTTACAATTTTTTTTGTATACTTAGTTAGTTATTTTCTTGGTTAAAAGTCTCGGTCTTAAATTCTAATCGTGCCTTTATACACTAATAGGAGGTTTTTAGCAACCCAAGTATATTGGCCCAGCGAAAAAGAACTGGTTTTCAGATTTTGTGATCTCAATCAGCAGGTAATGAGATATAATGGCCAATGTGCAGTTTTGTAGAGTAGTGTCAATCTCAATTAATTAGATTACTGATTTGGCTTTATGTTCTTTAATTTGTTATTTTCTATTATTTTCTTCATTTGTGAGACTGATTGCTTTGCCCCTTTGTCGTTTTTCTATGGATATTTTTTTTTAAATTCATTGAGATATTTACTGAACTAGAATTTTCTCAATTATTTATTCTAAAGTTTTCTTCTCATTATAATGTTAGTTCATTTACTGAACTAGAATTTGATTTTTTGTGTGTATATAATAATTTATTGATTAATGGTAAATTCTTAAATAAAATTTAAATTCATAATGAATTAATTTTTAATCGGATGAACTAAAAAATACAGTAGACAAAAAAAGGTTCTTTATTTTTAAATTGATAGTCTTGAATTTAGTTAAGTGTCATATTAATCTTAATGACTTAATGAGATAATAATCAGCACTAAATTTTTTTGAACTTTTCATTCATAATTATGTTGGTTAATTTATTTTAATTACTAAATATTTTCATTTTTTTTAATTCACAAGCTATAGACTTTTTAAAGAATGGCCATCTATACCCTTATCATCACTTCATTTTATTTAATTAACAATTCCCACAAATTTTCCTAATATATATTCTAGCAAACACATGTTAGAAAAGGTATAATATAAATTTCATCATGTTGGACCATTTTTTGTTTTAACTTTATATACCTATGGATGTTAAAACTTATATATAAATGGCTGAGAGTTAGAAGTTAGAAGAAAAGGGAAGGAACCATAATGAAATTGAGTGCTGGAGAAGGAAGTAGTTGCTTTTGGAAGTGGTCCTATAATATAAGGCTGAGTGCACTTATAATTACATACGCGTTAAAAGTTAAAGGTATTAGGCATGCATGTGTTGCTGTCCATGCTCTGTTTTTTCTATTAAAATTAATTGATTCATTAATTTAAATTCACTTTCCTTAATTCTTATTTTCATTTATATATTGGTTGGTGAATTAAGTGCTTCCCATACTTGCCACTCTTGAAGTTCCAAATGCCACTCTTGTGTTGCTCAGTTGGTAATAATAGTAGATTTAAAATATTTCTATTTGCTAAATAATTAGGTAAGATTATGTGAAGCTTTTTTAGCATGTTTAGTTACAAGAGTTAACTTTGTTAAGAAATTTGAATATAGGGTGATAGAGCTCTTCCCTCAAATTTTGTTTCAACTCATGGGGAAGGATTCGGGCCAATATTCTATGTCATTGACGAGTTAGATAATTGTTTATCCTTGGAGGTGATCAAAAAGAATGATCAGTTGCTGATAACTGAGTACTCATTTGAAATGATTAGAACTTTCTATCTTATCGATAGACCGGCATGTGTTCAATTTAGGTACGTTGGTTTTGGAATTTTTTTTATTTCATTGTTTGATAAAGACAACCAACCGATCCAAGTTCACCTTGATCCTAATTGCTATGTTCCTGAGCTAATGGACCCAGAGACACTTGATAATGTGTCAAGAGTCTTCCACATAAAGTATACCAGGATGGAAGAAGACTCATCGGCTGATGTCATTGTTCTGTCTGGGTCTGAACCATCGGATGAACAGTTTTCATCGGATGGTGATGAAGACAATGATCAAGATGGGTCACTGGTTGGGGATAATCCACATAATCCCATAAATTTGTCTAGTGGCAGCAGTTTATCATTGGAAGTTGATGAACACATTAATGTGTCAAACGAATTGCCTGATCATAGGTAATGGTACATGTAACTATTTTCCTTTCTTTTGTATTTTAATATCATTTGATAGCTTTTTATTTTTTACTCTCGTGATTAAGGTTCATATTATCTTGAATTAGATATGCTCCAGAGGTTTCTTATGAAAAGAAGATCACAGCTTGGGATGTTGGACAGTCTAGATTGGTAAGTTAATCTTAAAGAGTGTTTTCTTTTTTTTTTCCTACAAACTTATTGGATGTTCTTCCTAAATCTGTTATTCATTGTGTATAAAAATATTATGTTTATGTTAACTATGAATTATTTGTTGCAGTATTTGGCTTCGAAATTTGCTGTGTATCTTAAACCATCTGGAGATGGTTCGATTTGGACGATCATTGGTCCAGATTCCAATGTTGAGAAGAATGAGTTTTTTTTTTCAGTTACTGAAGAGTCGAGGAAGACGTACAGAATGGAAATTTGGGGTCGGGTGGAGTGAATGTTGTAGAACATATAATTTAAAGGAGGGTGATACCATCACTTTGAAACTTAGCTCGATAGCTAACCGCCAGATAGAGTTATCGATTCAGCGTTGTTAGGCCTCCTATGTATAACTCTATTTGATGGATATTGTAAATTATATGTTAAGTTGTCTTGAAGATATTTTATTTTTTGTTTAATGAACAAATTTATATATGTTGTATATATTTTGTTTTGGTAATAGTAAGTATCCTGATGTTATGTGTTCTTAAGATAATATGTAATAGTAAACTACATCTCTATTGTACTTTTTTTTTTCTGTTCTTTTTAAAAAAAGTTTAAATTTCGTGAATCCCGTGCATTGCACGGGTTATCACGCTAGTATAATTTATTTCTTGAACATTCAATATTTTTTAGGAGTTATAATTTTTTTTTAAAAGATTTTGCGTTAAGTACTGTTTTTAGGCAATTGTTTAAGGTTATATCACTAGTCAAAATTTTTAAACCTTTTTTAAAATATATTATAAGTATATAAAAATTTCAACTACTTAATTTTATAATTATTAAAATAAGTTATGAATCTTCAATCAACTTAAATCACTTATAAAAATAAAGGAGTCAAATCAGTAAAATCACAACTGTTTATTAGAAACAAGTTAACTCGGCCGGTATAACTTATAAGATAAATGAGTTTGGGTCGAACGAGTAGTTAGTTGTTTAGCTCTTTTTCTTCTCATTTTATTTTTTTTTTCTTTTTGGATATATAAAATCTCTTCTAAAATACAAAATATTTTTTTATTTAAATAATTTACTATAATATAAAATATATGAATGTATAATAATTTTAATTTTTATTTATATAATTTTTTTATTGATATGGATATCAAGTTAAAAATAACTAAAATTATGAAGATTTAAAAAACAATTAAAAAAATGAGTCAAACGAATTGATTCATCTAATTCGTTGATTCGGATGAGTCAAGTCAGGTACCTACAAAAGAAGCGTGGTTTTGTGGCGGTTTTTTTTATGATTAACGGCGGTCAAAATTGACACTAATAATTGGCCACTATCTTCCATTTCTGTTGTAGTGGGTTGATATTTTTTTGATTTGTTTAAAATATGAACCAACTCATTTTTTTAATTTTGACTCGCTGCTTGTGACAAGTTAACAAGTTAAATCGAATTCGCCTCTCATTTAGTTGACACAATTACTTAAGTTTTTATAAAAACTTTTTATATTAAACACTTTAACTAATGTTTTTAGAATATTTATTAATTAACAAAACTTTTTTCAATATTCATTACTTACATCTAAGGTTGAAGATTACTTACTGTTTTAAAGAAAAATATTATATGTACACGAAAAATAATATTTATTGTATAAATATATGTGTTGTTCAACTCATTTTTAATGTATATTTTATATGTCAATAATATATATTTTATATAAGTCACTAATTTAATAGTTAAATTTTTATACACATGTAGGTTAAAATAAAAGAAAAATTGTTCTTTCTTATAACAAAAAAGATATTATATACAATATACATGTTCTCTTAAAAAATTTAGTCACAATTTTCACTCTTCAATCGTCAGGTTCTGGAAAAGAAAAAAAAAAATTCTCCTTAGTTGCACGGTACATATTTCTTCATGCATATATTAACAAAAATGTAGTAGAGCTAAATAAATAATACAAAAAAAGATTATATGTTATCAAAATCCAAACGCATCTCCAAAAGAGAAGGAGAGTGAATCTATAAAGATAAAGATACATACAAATTATTAAAACAAACCTAAGTATAGTTGAATGATGACCCTTCTTTAATTCTCCAACACATGAAGAAATTAAACCTATCTCTTTGGTTGCTTTATCTTCTTTCTATAGGTTTATTTATTCCACCTTTTTCATTTTGATGTGAATGTGAAGCTTTTCTATTTGGTATCAAATTCTCTATATATTATTCTTCAAAAAGATATTCATTGTCCTGTTTGTTTGCTAATGATTTTTTGCGCACAAATTCATATGCTTTTTGTAATCTCCATACCACACCATTCCCCTTTCATTTTCTTCCCCATTTCTTGGCATGCTATATATTATAAATAGAAATGACTTCATTATTTGAAGATCAATTTTTAGGTTTAATTTCTTATGAAACTATTATTTAAAATTTTAAATTATTATGATATATATCACCGTATTTATATATTAATTAGAAAATGATAAAAATTTAGGTACAATCAACTTCACGTGAAATTGATAATTGAGAGCTGTTAATGATTTGACTAATTTGACTAAATTTTTATCTAACAACTTTCAATTATCAACTTCGCGTGAAGTCGACTGTACCTAAATTTCTACTTTAAACAATTCGATGATACCAAAAAGGATTACACTTTCAGTTTCTGTGCAGGTGTGTGTGAGATTAAAAGTCTAAAAAAATATCATTAAAAAATAAAAAGTAACTGTTTCTTTTTTTCTTTTTCAATTTTTTTCGTTCAATTTTTTCCCTGTTATGAATTATGAATTTATGATACGTCTTAACTCTTAAGCACGTGATATGTGAAGCTAAGTCAATATTTGATGCAGACCGTATTTCTTCGATTAAGAACTGTGCACTAAATAATGAACCGTATCTTTCTCACTAGTCACTAGTCAGTACTACTATCATTTCAATTTTTAATTAAAAAAAAAACTTATAATTTATAAAATTGTGATATATAAATTGGTATCCACAATTTGTGTTATCTGACTTACTGTTATCACACTAGTGTTGAATTTATCAATTTAGACTCGTATTAACGTATTACATAACTTTAGTCGTTGTATGAAAAATAATTAGCATTTTTTGTTGAGCATTACATGTAGGGATATAAGTATGGGATTGGTTCGAATTTATAGTGAAATTAGAATTGAACTAAATAAATTATAATTGGTTTGATTTGGTTTGAATTTATATTTTTTTTATGTATATACCAAAAAGAAACTAAATCGATTAAAAATGAGTTTGTTCAGTTCGGATAATTAGGTACTCGATGAAGTAAAAATTTATAAAAAAAAATTATCTTAAAAATTCTGTCAGTATAATAAATATATGAAATCAATAGAAATAATCTAAACATATTAAAACTTAAACACATTAAAATTTCAACATATTAAATACTAAAGACATTAAAATTCAAACATATTAAACACAAAACACATTAAATACTATACACATTAAAATCTAAACATGTTAAATACTAAACATATTAAAAGCTAAATACAAAAATGCAATAGAGAGAAACTCAAAATTATTAAAAGGCATATATATTTTTTTAAATTTTTTATTTAATTAATACATAATCGGATCCACAGATTGATTTGGGTTCCGCACATCATAACTGTTACCCGAACCAATTACTAGAGAGAACAATTGGTTTGATTTGGATCAGGTCCGAATACCCGTTAGTTCCAAAATCAATTTAATCGATTCAATTTGAATTTGGACCGATAATTAAATACTCGCTACCTATACTCACCCTAATTACGTGTTTATCAAAAGTATTTTAATGTTTTCTATAATTATATATATTTTATATGATATAAAAATAAAAATTAAATATATTTTAATAATTAAT
>NC_029773.3:89998756-90000010 GCF_000817695.3 Arachis duranensis | reverse complement strand
ATAAATACATATATAAAATTATTTTACATTAACATATTATTAAAATTAAATTGAATTTAAGGGTATTATCTATTATGTACATTTGAATTTTCGTCATGCATGATGTCAGCATGATGTCCTCTGTTTATTAGTAATCAAATAATACTAATCAAAACTAGTCATAATATTCCCCATTGCTATTTTCCTCGAACTAGAAATGATATCTTTATAATTTTCACGTGTCTGTCTAAGTACAATAATAATGATAGTGACAATCTTGGAAGAACATTAATCCATGTGATTGCATATAATTGCATATATTGAATGCTTCCACACCATTAATATTTGAACATCGCATCATTTTTAATTATCACTTTAACGAAAATACCAATATGCATGGACAACTGGTTAATCACTAATTAGTACTTACTAGTTACTACTAAATTATAAGAAGGGTTAACCAGTACTTAGCTTATTCTCTTTTTAAATTGATTATCATTATTCTTACTTTTTATTCATACATTAAAAATTTAATATATCAAGATATGACTATGTCTATATATATGTATATATTAAGTTCTCTAGGAGTAATAATAATTGAATTAATTTATATTTGCATTATTGCATTTCAGTCCATATATATATAGAGGAATATTAATTTCTTAACTTATATATTTAAGAAAAATTTCCTCGACCCATAAGTTTATGTATAACTCTTCGTTTGAAATAATTTTAATATATATTATTATATATATGTTATATGTAAGCAACTGATGATATATTATATTTATATATTCTCTAAATTTATTATTGTTGAAATTAAGTTGAACATAATTCAATTATAAAGTAAAGTAGTAGATGTATATTAATATTAATATTTAATTATATGTTGCTACTATATAAGTTGAACATAACCATTAAGTTATGGTAATAATAATGATCTCATAATTTATAATTCACTATTGAGCATTATATTAATTTTTCTCAATGCCTGATTAAGAGAAATATGAGATCCTTTCACTTAACCATATCTAGAAAAATGTTTATAATTGATAGCATGATGTTATTCTAACCGAAAATATATAGAAAAATGAAATTGGAGATATAATAATCATGGAGTCAAATCAACCATGAATATTATTATACATGCATGCACGTCATGTGACTTATAGTTTTTCTCCACCAATCACTTTCATTTTTCCCCCTCAAACTCAAAGTGCGTGCCTAAGAAATTAAAATTAAAAATATATTAAATAAATAAATAAAGACCAGTTC
>NC_029773.3:89993239-89998721 GCF_000817695.3 Arachis duranensis | reverse complement strand
TTCAACCCAAAAAAATAATAATTCTATTTTACTTTTTTTTTTTTCAAAAGAGAAACATACATTTGGTCACAAAATCTTTTCCTCCACATACATGTTATTAAAAACTGAATATTCAACTAAATACTAGTTAATATAATTGGCTATTAAATATTATACACTTAGAAGTTTCAAACTTACCCCACAAGTTGGTTAGGTCAACCTGCACAGCTTGTATTTTTTTTTTTTAAATTTCATCCATATTTTAATTTTTAATGCAAAGGTCCACACACGAGAAGAAGAAGAAGAAATATCATATACGAAAATGGTGTGCTCTCCAAGAAAGAGATATATCAGCAATAATTCGGCATCATATTCATATATCATGTATATAATTAAATGATAAAAACAATTAAATTAAAATGCGTAGCAAAAGAGTCAATTGTTTCCTTTGTCCCCACGACATGAAAATACAGTAAAATAATAAAAGCGACTAATGCTGAATTTTATTAGCGTAGTAGTGGTTCGTAAAGTGATTATTTTTATTACCATTAAAGTAAAATAAATAATTGCTAAAAATAATAGAAAAGATCATTATTTTTTTTTGTTTCTTACAATATGTCGATATCTCTCAACCTGGTATACTAAGGACTAATTTGCTACAATAAGAGTTTGTCGTTGATCAATGAGTTGTTGCATGCATAAAGTAAAATTCAAACTCCGATCTTTTCTTAAATGAACTAATAAACTAACCATTAGATCAATCCAACTTGGTTGAAAAGATTATGATTATTTTGGCAAATATTGCTGACCTTTGGTATAAGAAATATGGATTCTTAGAATGTGGTTTTTTTTTATATATACTTTTTGGTCATGTAGAATGTGGTTATCAGTTTTCACTTTCCAAGTTCAAGGAAGAATAAGACTGGGCCTAAAAGCTTGAGCCCAATAGGAATAAAAAAGGAGTTTTGTGCTGCTAATCTGCTATATGATGTTTTTTTCCTTCTTATGAGTTATGCCACCCACTAAATGAAATTGTAGGAAAAAATGAAAAAGTTTGTCAAAAATTGAGAAAAGTACGTTTTTACCCACAATAGTTAAAATGGTTGATAAATATATTTACGAGAAAAATAAAATAAAATAAAGTTTGTATATATAAAAGATAGATTTAGGTTAATAAAATTATCTAAGTCTTAAAAAAGTATAATTTATTTTTAAATTATCTTCTTTTAATCTAACTGAATTCTAAATTTCTAATCCTAAAGATTAGTAGATTATTGTTATTTTGAATAGTTTTGTTAACATCTTAATCAAAGATTAGTCAAGGTGATAATTCCATCAATTCCTTAGAGTTATTGTGTTAAAATTCTCTAAGAAGATTTTATGAGATTTATAACTGTATCCCATTAAGCATTTTTATCAAAAGGTTTATTTTTAATTAAAAGGTTTAAGAATAAATTGGTAAAAAAAAATGCAAAAGATTGAGACCTATAAGCGCAATCTTAAAAAATAAAAAAGACAAAAAACTTCGTAAAAGATTTAAAACATCAATAAAAATATTCAATTATTAAATAATTTTGTTTCTGTTAACAAAAAAGACCAATGTGATACCATATAAATTGTCATATAAATATTCATGCTAAATCTTAAATAATACATAATTTTGTTGAAAAATCTAACACACATTGTCTTTAATATTAAATCCAAAATTAAATACTTTATAAATATTTAAAAAACATAAGGAATACTTAAAAAATGCACCATTAGACTCTCATTGATCCTCTTAAAAAATGCATCACTAGACTCTCATTGATCCTCTTAACACGATGAAAAATTAAAGAATTGATGTATTTTTTTAGAGGAAGACTAATATTAAAAAAAGAGAACATATAACTCCTACAATATCAACACTTATAAATAGTTCTTGCACTTTAATAAATCACGAAAAAAAATGAGATATAACATTCCAAAATTCAAAGAATTTCATCGAAAAATGAGTTAGACCTTCAACTGTTATAATAAATTTGTAACCCCTCCAAAATTTTGTTTCAAGCTCCGCCGATAGATCAAAGTTCATCCAACTAAACTCGTCAAATCCAAAAGTCTTAAGTTCCTCCAATAAAATCTGAAGCTCCTTACATGCATCATCATTCATATCCTTCACACTGTGACTCTTAAGAAAATGCGAAACTCTATACAAAGCATCCATCGACCATTCAATATACTTTTGACTTCTCTTACTCTTCTCAAGATGTTTGATACCATCACGCCATGTTACAAATAGTTGCTTAAATAGCTCCTCCAATTGTGGAACAGAAAATTTTTCTGTTTTGCATAAATTCTTGAAATCCGTTATTGAACGATAAATGTCAAATGAATAATACTTGATCCTCAGCTTAGGCAAAGTGGGATAATTACTGGACAGGTTATAAAAAACCTCGGCAACAACAATGCAAGTATCATTCACAACATACCCTTTGCTAGGGTCACAAAATTCATCTAATCCTATTTCGAATTTGTACTTCAGAATTGAACTCCCTGGCAAAATCATATACAAAATTATTGAAGTTCCATGATAATTAAATTCATAAAAACATACAATTGTTGTTAATATATATATATGATAATTTTGTAAATTGAACTCATAAGCAATAATTAGGGAAGAAAAGGAACAAAATATATCTTTAGGATCAATTTAGTCTTTAAAAAATTAGACGTTTTAAATTAATTTCCAGAAAATTCAAAAGTGAATTAGAATCTTCATTATATATATGATTAGAGGAGCCATCAAAATGAATTGCGATTCGCGAGTCGCTTCAAATCGTTCGAAAAAATAGATGAATCAAACCACTAAAGTTAGGACTTGTTAAAATTATAAAAAGAAAGTCAAGGGAATTAATATGTTTAACTCGTTAATTCAAATGAGTTGAGTTGGATAGACATTTTACATTTAAAATACAGATCAATCCGTTTTTTTTAGCAATGCAAGGGGATCAATAATTTTTGTGATTGGTAGCCATCAAATAGCCATCAATGATTATTTAATAGTATGAGATTTGTGTAAGATTTCATCCAATGACTCATCTTTCTCTGTTGATTACATGCTGACCAAAATTTAATAAAATTGCTGGCCTCTTAGACTTTTCTTTTTTTATTTATATTTTTGCTCATGACTCATACTGAGTTGACTCGAGCCTTACCTATTCACTCGTTTAACAACTTTAGATATAACATATGACAAAATAATTAAGTCTATTTTTAAATAATCAATATAACCTCTCATGATGAATTTAGTTATTAATAATTAAGCCAAACGACACTGCATAAAAAAATATATAATACTAAGAAGATAAAACACACAATTATTTTATTTAATTTAATATATATAATTTTATATATGTAACGTTTATAATGATAAAAGCTTCCAAATCCATAGTATGGAAAATAAGTACGTACCACGTGTTTTGTTCATGTTGTCAAATTGATTAAGTACATAAATTGTAGATGAAAGTATCAAGAAGTAACAAGGATATTTCCCACGACACATTTGAATGGTCAAGCATTCTTTTTGATACCACCTTTCTCGCTGCATAACAATTCGCCTAAAACGGAATCCAAAGAAAACATGGGTTAAAACCACACATCAAAGTTAGTATATTATTGCATGATATAAAAGAGTTGATTCAATTGCAAGTATACCCTGAGTAAAGGCCAACTGAGAATTCATTGGAGGAAAGCTTCAGATCCTTGCATCCATTCCATTTAGAGAAATTTTTAATGGTCCATGTGTACGTCACTTTCTCACCAATGCAATTTTTTGTTTCAACCGTTCCTTCTTCATCAATCTTAATTTCTGTGGTTCAAAGTGCATGAGGAGTGCTAGCAAGGATACAGTTTAATTTATTTTTAATGTATATTTTGTATTTCAATATGTATTCTATACAGATAACACGTAATTAATTTAGTAATTAACAACATAATTTTAAAATATTACATAAAAGTTTTAAGAAATTTTCACTTTCTTCATCTCAATTTAACATTTGTGAAAATGAAGCTTGCTTACATTGCCTTATCATCCAACAACAAAAGCAGCAATATTTTAGGTAAAAACTTAGGCTGAAGTCGGTGAAGTCGACTTCAGGTGAAATTAATATCTGTTAGATAAAAATTTAGTCAAATTAATCAAATCATCTAACGACTCTCAAATATCAACTTCATGTGAAATTAATTGCTCGTTGAGTTTTCACCATTTTAAAAACGAAAAATCAGAAAACTAGTGACGTATTTATTGCTTGCCTTCCGGTTGGAAGCACGTTATAAGGCCTTTGACAACGCTCTCTATTATTCCTCCATTTGCTGCCATTCTCTGAGCATCATGAAAACTCATTCGTTAAATAATTTGATATGTTTGACTAAATTATTATTTAACGATTTCTAACGTTAAATTTGACGTAAAGAAAAAATATCATCATGAAATTATGTCTTTACCGATTCCTCCATTTTAGCTGCATGAAGATCAACCTCCATATGGGTTCTCATAGACAATGCATCTAGAACATGAAGCTCCAACCAAGTCAAATCATCAAATCCAAAAGTCTTAAGTTCCTCCCATAGATTCTGAAGCTCATTACATGCATCATCATTCATATTCTCCACACTCGTGGTGTCAAGAAAATGCAAAACTCTTCCCAAAGCAGTGAACGACCATTCAATAAACTTCTTAGTTCTATTCCTCTTCTTCTGATTTTCAATAAGAATAGGGTGATATGAACACGCTTCCTCCAATAGTTGAACAAATCTTTTCTCTACTTTGCATAGATCCCTGAAATCCACTAACTCAAAAGAAGACATGATACCCTTCATAATCAAGTGACTGTGATCAGTACCATGCTTCTTGACTGAAGCCTCAGCAATAATAGTGCAAGTATCATCCATAAGATACCCATTTTCATGAAAGTTAAATAAAGTCAAGAATTGCCGGCGATCAAAGGAAGGAAGTTTTTCGCGGTTGTATTTTCCATACCCATAATTCCCTGCCAAAAGTGAAGTCATATGATAATTAAAATGATAAAGAAAAGTATAGGGTACCAACATATCATCTGCCAACTTCTGCCAATTCTTATTTATATTTGTGTTTTATGGAAGTGTGTTCATAGATGTGTCTAATAATTAATATATTTTAAATACATATATAAAGAGACACATCCAGAAAATATATCTATAAAGACATTTCTATTAAACACAGTTATAAAAAATATATTTTTATTAGACACATCCACGAACACACTTTCATGAAACACAATTATAAATAAGAGTTGGCAGAAGTTGGCAGATATGCTATTGGTAACATAACGGAGCCGAAATGATAAAGTTCTTACAATGTCTATAACAAAAAACAATGGATTAAACAATCTAAATTTATCTTATTTAATATTTATATATTATAGAATAATTTTTTTATTAATATCTTTTTGTTATTAAACATTTTTATTATATATATATAATT
>NC_029773.3:89992053-89992920 GCF_000817695.3 Arachis duranensis | reverse complement strand
GTATTAAAAATTACAATATAAATGTTTTCAATTTGATATTATTGAGAGTGTACATAGAAAGTACCAATACGATGGGAGTCCAAGCTTTGCTGGTGATGATTAAGTATAGTAATTTGGAAGTTAGTAGGATTAGTGTAGCAACCACCAGATAAACTATGACTGTCCCCAACACACAGGTACATTGTTAAGCGTTTTGTCATGTACCCTTGTCCTCGTGGATACAGAAGAATTCGCCTAAAATCAAATCAAACAGATTATCCAAACATATAGACATACATATAAGCTACAAATATTTAAGTTTTTTGTTCCAGTGGTTAATTGAATATATATCAAAAACAGAAATATTAGAGAATCAGTAAAAATTATTATTTTTGACAAAATATTATTTAAAAGTGTGGACTACTAAAAATATATTTTTAGATGGTTAGACTAAAAGAATTGAATTAATGATCGAATATTTGTGTAGTTTAAAATAATGTATTTTATATTTTAATATATATTCTATATTAATAACTGATTTTAATATACATTCGTATAATAAAATATATATGATTGAAATCAATGACTAAAACCACTAAAACATCATAATTTCTGAAATATTTAAAACGCTTCTCATAGATATGTATAAGTATACCATGGAGTGTTGTCAACCAAGAATGTCTGGGAGTACAACTTTTCGCAATTCAATTTTGAGAAGTTGATGATTGTCCAAGTGAACGTCACACGTTCCCTCATAGTTCTTTCGATCCTTCCTTCTTTGTCATCAACATACTCCGGTAACTCCATCTTCTCTGTGGTTGAAATTAGTTAGCATAAGGGAATGTTAATAAAAAAGAGAAGAAAACATTGCAATTTTTTTTTTTTTTT
>NC_029773.3:89991470-89992016 GCF_000817695.3 Arachis duranensis | reverse complement strand
TTTTGCATTACTTGCCTTCCATTTCGAGGTTGGCACTGTATTGTTTGAAGCACTATATATATATATAACTATTCTGGTGGCTGATGTGGAATATCGTCTCCTCAAATCTCTCCCGTTGATTTTCTCAAACCTCCTTTGTTTAACAATTTCCAGTGGACTAAGCCAAAGTAGTGAACACTACTAACCACATGCCTGGAATAAATATTTTTGGCAACCATTCTGATAAAATACATAAAATATTTTTTTTAAAGTTGTTTACGTGTCAGGTTGTTAATAAATATATTTATTAAATCAATTAATAATTTATTTTTTAAAAAATTAAAATAAAATTGGTTTATTATATTAACAACAATAAATTCAATTGTTCATATTATAATTATCAGATCCGATTCGATTCAATTTATTTATATAATCTGAATCGAATCATGTTTAAATTCTTTAGAAAAAGATAAATATATCCCTAATTTTTTATTTTGTAGACATTTAAATTCCTAAAAATTAAAAAATACAATTAGATTTCGGACAAAAAAATATCCTACCCCTAAG